>NW_007252738.1:249057-256517 GCF_000164805.1 Carlito syrichta
GATTGAAACAGGACCCCTACCTATCACCATACACAAAAATTAACTCTAAATGGATCAAAGACTTAAATGTAAAACCTCAAACTATAAGAATCTTAGAAAATGTACGACACATCCTTATGGAAATTGGAACTGGCAACCAATTCCTATTCAATACCTTAAGAAATAAAATAAAGGCCAATACCTTAAGAAATAAAATAGACAAGTGGGACCTCATCAAACCAATAAGCTTCTGCAAAGCAAAAGAAGTCATCAAGAGAGCAGGGAGACACCCCACAGAATGGGAAAAAATATTTGACAACTGTTTATCTGACAAAGGACTAACATCTAGGATCTACGAGGAACTCAAACTCGTCGAAAGGAGAAAATCCAACAACCCCATTAAAAAGTGGCCAAAGACATGAATAGACACTTCTCAAAAGAAGATATGGGCATTTAACAGACACATGAAAAAATGCTCAGCCTCACTCATCATCAGAGAAATGCAAATCAAAACCACATTGAGATACCACCTAATCCCTGTAAGAATGGCCAGCATTAATAAAACAAACAACTGATGCTGGCGAGGATGTGGAGAAAAAGGTATGCTTCTACACTGCTGGTGAGAAATCAAACTAGTACAACCTCTTTGGAGGACTGTGGTAAATTCTGAAAGAATTAGAACCTGACCTTCCATATGACCCAGCAATTCCCCTATTGGGAATATACCCAGAGGAACTCAAATCATTCTACAAAAAAAAAATACCTGCACACATATGTTTGTTGCAGCTCTATTCACAATAGCAAAAACATGGAAACAACCATGTTGCTCAACGAAGTTGGAGTGGATCAAAAAAATGTGGTACAAGTACACAATGGAATATTATGCATCTATAAAGAAAGACAAACATATGAACTTTGCAGCAACTTGGATGGACTTGGAGTCAATCATACTCAGTGATCTGTCACAGAAACAAAGAACAGAGTACCATGTGTTCTCACTCATAAGTGGCCCTTTAAGAATTATAATACTATTAAGAAAGGGATTTGAAGTAGTGGGAAACTGTCAGGGCACGGAGGTGGGAGTGGCAGTTGAGGGAAACTGCTAGGAGAGGGAGGGGCCTACCTCATCAACAAGGGTACCTGTATAATCAACGTTTTTATACCAAACCCTGAATTGTATCCCACATCTTTGTAATAAAAAATAGGAATGAAGAAAAATATTTATTCTTTAATTCTCACATTAACACTTTCTGTTGATTGATTATTAAGACTTAATATGTGCTCTAGGACATAATTACTTTATCCTTTTTAAAATGTGAAAATGTTGATAGTGGCCATGTCGGTGGCTTAGTCTATAATCTCAGTACTTTGGGAGGCCAAGGGAAGTGGATTGCCTGAGTCCGCGGTTTCGAGACCCACCTGGACAACTTGGCGAGACCTCATCTCTATGATAAATAAAAAAATTAGCTGGGTGTGGTACCGCACATCGGTAGTTCCGGCTATTTGGAAGGCTAAGGTGGAAGGATCGCTGGAGCCCAGCAGGTCAAGGCTGCAGTGGCTGGGAGTGTGCCACTGCATTCCAGTTTGGGCGACAGAGTGAGACTCCAACTCAAAAAAAAAAAAAAAAAGGAAAATATTTATGGTGTTTTTGACCTGGTAAATGACTTTTCCCTTTATCAGTGGATACACCTTCAGTTTTGAGAAACGAAAGAAAAGAATTTTTTTCTACACATTTTCTAAATTGTGCAAGAAGAGATCTGTTACATATCTCAAAATAAACCTTAAACTGTTCTTTTACTTTGATAAAAATCACAGTTGCCACCCTATTTCTGAAGTTATTACATGAATTATTAAATGTGTTAAGTAATAACTATTGTAAAACTTTCTGATGTCCAAGATAATTTTGTTATTTAATATATTTCTTACATAACTCATTTTTACTTTTTACCAGAAACAGAATGTTATTTTAAAAAGCAGCAGAATAATGCCAGTTTTCTTAAAATTCACCCTCATCTCAAGTGCATATATGTACATAAAAGTGCTGCAGTTTATGAAAATAGAAAATTCAGTCAATTTGCTGCTATTGGATATCATCAAAACAATTTCTCCTTGTTGAAGCATTTGAACATAGAAAGCATGTATTTTCACTTAAAATGTGTTTGAATGTACTTTGACTACAATTCACTGAAAAACCAAAATTCAAACCACATGTTAATGAACAGAAATACAGATCACAGGGAGGATATTGCTCATAAACCAAAATTTGATGGCCATTTTTGCTCTTTCTCTCTTTGTTTACTAAACATGTCTTATGACTTCAAATTTGTTCTAATTGCTTGATACATTTTGCCAGATGAAATGACCCAGGGGAAAATAATATATTTTGTGAAGTATGTAATAATGCTAGACCTGTAATTCTTGTTGTTTCAGAGTTGTTTGATGATGTCTTGTGGGAAAATCCTGTGGATTTTTTTTTTCCAGAATTAGAATTAAATCATTCTAATTAGCAATTTAAATTGATCACTTACTGGTCATGCAACTTTGAACAAGATACCTAAAACTTATCTGAGTCTCTATTTCTTCATCTATAAAACTGGGGAACTTCTACTTATGTGGCATGATTAAATGTGAACAAAATATATGAAACCCGGCACAGTGTCTGGCACTTAGTGAGAACTCAAATTTTATCTCTTCTCTACTTTCATTTAAGCAAAAACAAAAAAGTTATTGGTGAAACAAATCTTGTTTAAAGTCATTACAATTTTTTCATATTAAAATGCCAATAATTTAGTAATTAAATCTTAATTTTCAAAGATACACCTAATATAAATGTTTATATGCATGCTTCTGATTTAATAGTAGCATAATGCATTGTCTTCTTCTAGAGAATTAGGGCAAGTTAATAACAAGAAAAACAAACAAAAATATGGTTATGCACATTCTGTAGATGATTCCAAATGAAGAATTTCATAAAATGTCTTGAGCAACTGAAGTATCAACAGAATCTGTGTGAAATTGGAGACTTTTTATCCATTCTTCATTTCTTCAACAAATAGTAATTGAAAATCTAGTGTATAATAATTCAAAAGCTTGGTGGTGAAGAAAAAAACATGGCTTTGCTCTAATAAAAAGTATTCCAATAGTGAGAGAGATATTAATCAAATAATTACACAATTAAACATAACATGGCAACTATGAGAAATATGAATGACAGATATGTCCATGGTGTTTTAAACGCATCTAATAGAAAGACTTGACCTAGTTAGGAAAGTGAGAAGGTGATGAGTAAGCTGATAAATGACAACTCAGTAGGGGTTATTTAAATGAATAGAAGTGGAAATGGAATTCCAGCAAGGAAACAGCATGCACAAAATCCTTAATGTCAGAGTCTACACAACATAAAAATGGAACCCAAAACATGGTAGTGTGGCTGGAATACCGAGACCAAAAAAACAAAAACAAAAAAAGATGACTAAACTTTACAGATCAATATCTTCATAGACCAAGCTAAGAAAGTTTATTTTATTATGAATGCAACGAGAAGCCATTGAAATAATTCAAGCAAAGGCTTGGGTAGCTAAGCATGGGCTAGAGGACAATCAAACGATCATGTTTTATAAATCACTCTGAATGGGCAGCAGATTTATTTAAACCCGTTAGTTGTCTATTTCAGCAGAGCAGAGGTGGAGGTGTTAGAGAAGATAAATTTGGTCAGTGATGATAGAGATGGAGAGAAAAGGATGGAATAAGGAAGATAATGGAGATAGAGGGATATTTAGGAGATAAAATAATCAGATCTTAGTGATTGTAAGGTGAAAGAAAGTGAGGAATCAGGAAGTATGTTTAGGTTTTCGAATGGAATAACATTCATTTGATGTACAGTCTGTATCTTTATTTAAGCTAGTCTAATTTCTTGAGTTATGTCTTACACTATGGAAAAATGTATTAATCACTGTCAGATCATGGGATTGCTGTATTAGTAATGCTTTTAACATTTATTTTTCAAAGTAATATTTTAGTACATCTTTCATTCTAAATCATTCATTGCCAGGTTTTACCAGTACCAATCTATTTGAATTTGGCACAACTCAATAATTACTAAAGCTATTTTACTTCTATTTTGTATAATTATGGTTGTTTGGAAATATCATCAGCAGAGCTGAAACTTTTTTACCTTTACTATGAAGTTCATTAAAAAAATTAAACTAGCCGGGCTCGGTGGCTCAGCCTATAATCCCGCGCCTTTGGGAGGCTGAGGTGAGTGAATTGCCTGAGCCCGCGGGTTCGAGACCCGCCTGGGCAGCGAGACCTCATCTCTACAATAAATCAAAAAATCAGCTGGGTGTGGTGGCGCATGCCTGTAATTCCGGCTACTCGGAAGGCTGAGGCGGAAGGATCGCTGGAGCTCAGCAGGCCGAGGCTGCGGTGGCCGGGAGCGGCCACTGCACTCCAGTCTGGACGACAGAGTGAGACTCCAACTCAAAAAAAAAAAAAAAAAAAAAAAAAAATTAAAGTAATTACAAAAGCAAACATCTTCACTAATGGCATCTTCTCCGGTATCTTAATCCTAGAAAATGAATTTCTAGGATTCATTTTCAAAAATTTCTGTGTCATTTCTGATGTACAATTGATGATTTTATGATGTTGAAAGATTCTTCAGAACATAATCCAAGAGCATTTGCGATGGTCTCTGTTAACTCAGTGCTGCTTTCAGAAGAAAATCCAAAACCTGATCTGGTGATGAAATTAAGCAGCAACATATGACATTCTGGAAAGAAAACCCTGATAGGAAGTAAAACTTTAATGCTAAGATTTAAGTTGTTATAAATATACTCAACTAATCAGATGCCTGTGGAATTGGATATATTGGTTTTTGACATTTTCTATTAGTTGATGAAGAATAAATATTTGTTAAACATTTGATATTATAAATCTAAATAAGATATATAAATTTCTTTTTTGTCTTAATGAACAGAGAACAAAGATCATGAATTAAATCTTGATCCTAGATAATTCAGGATTATTGCTACAGGATAAAAGTTATCAGTGCATGTGCAATATTATTGTGGATATAGAAGTCATAAAAGCTTGTTTTAGCCTGCATTGACTTCAGACTATACACTGAATGTTATGTTAAAAAACAAAGCACAGATATCAAATTGTTTTCTTTTTGCATCTCTCCCTGACTTTAATGGAGAAGGCAAAAGAAAAAAAATGTGGCAACTTGAAGATTCTATTTAGTTAATTGAGGCTTTCCTAAGCCAAATCTTGGAAATGAGGAATCCCTTTGCAGACATCCAGCAACTTCCAATTGCTAAAACATTTACATCAAAAAGGTTGATTCTATATTTTTATTCTTAGATTGAAATTGATCTACATTATAATTTTGTTATTAAAATATTTGTGTGGCGATTTGGTACCAGATAGATTATATTCAATGAGCACTAATTCAGAGTTTACCTCTCAAAGTAATCAAAGATTTGCTTTTTAAGTTGATGCTAGGTTTAGCTCAACTACTTTAAATCTAGTCAAATCACATACTTTCAAAAAAATCTTTATTTTCATTGTCTGTCCTTATAATCTTGTAAATTTAAAGAAACTTCTATGTTTGCTGTAACACATATATTGTACTTTTATACTGTTTTAATAATGATTCACATGCAACAACAGTTTTATCTTTAAAACATTATCATATAGATATTTAAAATCTTACTTTTCCAGAGATATGAATTAATTCATGGATTCAAACTTTCATAACTCATTCATTTACTTAGCCACATATTCAACAAATATTTAATGAGTGCTTAGCATGTACCAAATATTATTCTAGATTAATTTTGATCTATCATGCCTAAATGTTTCATTTTATTATTAAGTATAAGTCTAATATAATTAAAATATGGTATTTGTATGTTATATATTTATTACATATTTAGCATAACACCTATTATACATTTTCCCCTATATTCATTCATATACATATACCCTTTATAATATAAATGATATATATTATATTTACACTCATAAAATATAGGCTGAATTTATCTAGATCTACTTAAATACACTTCTATTGCAGTAGAAAAATTGATGTTTTGGTAATTCAACTTAGAATTTATGAATTGCTTTTGATATTATAGTATTTCAATCTTCTTATTCCCACTTCAAATAAAATTATGTCAATATTAGAGGTATAGGTTGAAGGAGATGGAGGTTGGGGCTAGAAAGGAAGAAGAAAATTATAAGGGTTAGGACTCTTAAGTTCTGTGGAAAACTATTTATTTTTTTCAAGGGCATTCAGCCTCAAGGTTCAATGTATGAAATGAATAAATTTGGGGCAAATTTCCTTTATATAATACATAGTTATTTAAAAATAATGCTACCAAACACCAATCAAATATCTTACTATTCTGATACACTATACACTCCTGAAATATACTATAGGATTAAAAGTGCTGCTTGAGGACATGACCTTGATCACTTAGGAGACTTCTAAGTGAATTTAGAACACTTTGAAAAATGTAGTAGTTGCTATAGAATGAATTATGAATTCACTTATAAACTTTTCATATGTGATTATATTTTGTTTTTCTTGCACCAGCAATTGATCTCACCTTCAACTATTCTAAAAGAGTACCAGTAATTCATCTCACCTTCAACTATTCTGAAAGAGTAAATAGTTTCCTCTTATAAATATATTTATAAACTATTGTCAACTCATTTATATTATGTTTGTCTTTAAATAAATCTAGTTTTCACATAGGCAGTCCATGTCCAGAAAATAGATGAACAATAAGAAAACAAGAATTTGTAAACTCACCACTGGAGTAAACCATCACAAATATTATTTTGTTTGCAGATTTTGGTTTATGGATATACATATTTGAGTCATTTAAAATCATTGTGTAATATCAATTTACAATTTCAAAGATGTGGAATCAACCTAAGTGCCTGTCAACTGGTGGATAATAAAAATGTGGTATATATATATACCATAGAATGCTATTCAGTCATAAAAAAAGAATAAAACAATGTTTTTAGCTGCAACTTGCATAGAAGTGGAGACCATAATTCTAAGTAACACGCAGAATGGAAAACCAAATATGGCATGTTTTCACCTATAAGTGGGAACTAAACTAAACTGCAGTACATAATAGTATACAGAGTGGTATAATGGATATTGTAGATTCAGAAAAAGGAGGATGGGAAGGGAGAAGGATGAAAAAATCACCTGTCAGGTACAATGTGTACAGGTGGGTTGCTGGGTACACTTAAAGCCCAGACTTATTCGCCACTATACAATGCATCGATGTAACCAAAAAAATTTGTACTCCCTAAAATTACTGAAACTTTAAAAAAGCAACTTCTAGTCATAGGAAACAAATGGGCATAAAAGTATTTGTGCCATATGTAAATGTATCATAATTTCTTGAATCCCTAATCGTTGGGCGTTAACTGTTACTCTTTTTTTTTTTTTTTTTTTT
>NW_007252738.1:256645-265518 GCF_000164805.1 Carlito syrichta
ACTACAGGTGCACGCTACCACGCCCGGCTAATTTTTGATTTATTGTAGAGATGAGATCTCACCAAGTTGCCCAGGTGGGTCTCGAACCCGCAGGCTCAGTCAATTCACTCACTTCAGCCTCCCAAAGTGCGGGATTACAGGCTGAGCCACCGAACCCGGCTACTCTTACTCTTAAAGAGTAAATATGTTACCTGCCTTTAACAATAACATAGAATTCATTATTTTTCTATAAAGTTTTAAAAATAAATTAGTCTCTAAAATTTACAAAATTTCACATATTGTGCCCATAAGTAACTAAGAATTTGCCTAACCAACATGTATATTTTTACCTATGTGATGAAAACTTAAACCATTGTTACCAATTCTGAGGCCACAGAAAAAAATATAACCCCCAAACTGATAAAAAATCAATTGAAGTCAGAAGATTGACAGACCCTAAGCTAAGTGACTGTTAGAACACTAATCCTTGATATTCTAAATTCATACCACAAAATCTGTGAGGACTGCCTCTTCTCCAGAGTGCTAATGTGTCATCTTTAAACAAGATACTGCATTTGATTTTTGTTTGCTTGTGGTTGTGAGAAATTATATGGTGAAAGTCTTCTAATACAAATGGTATTTAGATGTCACGGTGACTGCTCAAGATGCGTGATGACAGGCAGCCTTGTTTGGCCTTTTTTTTTTTTTTTTTAAGTAGCATTTATTGAGAGGACAATAAAGCTCCCAGAGCAGGAGGAGACCTGAGGGGGTTGCCCACTTTGGCCTTTTTATATTCACCTAGACAGTGTGCTTCTGCTTCCCATCCCCATGTGACCCTTCAGAGTCTTTTCATTAATAGAATAAACTCAGCAATAATTGTGAGTAAAATTTGTTTTGGTGGAATTCTATGAAACCTTCCTTCTTACTCACATTTCAGGGACTTTAAACAACAAGTCATTTCTTCCTTGCTCTGCACGTCCATGATGGGTTGACTGGAAATTCTGGGATGTGTATTTCTCTCTAGGATTCCAGGCTACAAGAGCAGTGCTATCTGGAAATTTGCCAGATGCTGTATGAGAAAAGAAGGAGCATTGTCATGCTTATCTTTATATCGATATAGACAGCCCTGTTTAGGCATGACATGACTAACATTTTCTACATAGAAAAATTATATTCATACTTTAGAACTACACGGATCACAACGCCTAACGTCTTCAAGTTGCCCTTCTAGGAGAAAATGCCTTTCTCTTTAGCACCTCACTAAGTAACACAATGTGGGTGGTCCTTATATAGGGGTTGCCAGTTCCTGGATTAGGAATGGCCTAAACACCAAAACAATCTATCTTTAGACTGGCTGATGACCATGAAGTAAACTTTGCAAGGGAGTCTAATACTCTGGTACTGTCTAGGATTTTGATTAGAAAATATGAGTAGAATTGACCATCAGTAGCAAGTAGTCAAAACAGTCAGGGAAATATCATTACAGAGAAGGCCGTGGAGCAGGAGGGCAAAGCAATGCAGTCATCATGACAAGAGAGTCTACGTGTTCCTTGGAAAAGGGCAGAGAAGGTAGTTGATACCTCGGGCTGTTTTGATTTCAGGTGTCTTCTTTTTATAATTCCAGTTAATGTGCATCTGGACAAAAAAATAAATGTCCCAGCTTAACACACATTGAGCCTCTACTCCTTGTAAGCAACTTGAAAATGTCCCTTGTATGTTACTTTTCAGAAACTTTCCTTTCTCCTCTCATGAGTTGCTTTTTTTTGGATTTCAGAATATTTTGTACCCAGATCCTTTACAAAACATAGTCCAATAATCTATATTATTTGCCCTAACATGGTGAGATTTTCTAGCTTTCTTTATAGTTCCAGTGGGTACTCCATTGTTGGATCCCTGGTGAATGATTACAAAGTATTGACTTATGAATAATAAGTAAATAATTTTTAAAAAATTTTCTCACAGAACTTAGAAATGCTCATCTCTTATAGGTTAAGTTACTAAAAATAGTGTACATGTATATTTAAATTAAGAATTATTACTTAAGTTTCCCTTCAAACTAAGTGTTCAGGTAAAAAGAGAGAGGGACTGTCATAAATCCTTTTTTTTACCTGTCTGTTATCTGAAATTAACACAAGGCATTATGTAATATGTTTCTGTTATATGTCTTGTACAAATGGAGAATTTTGAAATAAGAGTAAAACTTTGGTTAAGTGAATTATGTAATTAAATTCTGCATCCTAACACTCCACGAATTTATAGGGTCTATTGTGTAATTAGTTTGCAAAAGAAAGAGCACCGTAGTTATTTATGACAGATGTTCATCTAACTTAAAACAGGAAGATTATATTTACTTCTATGTAGCTATTACAATGTAATTAAAACCATAAAACCACCTTATCTGAATTTCAAAGCTAGAACCTGTGTTTTCTTTCCTTGGCCTTATTGACTCCAGTACTCTTCACTAATCATGCAGGGATCATAGGCAAGGGCTGCAGGTTCGCCACTGTGGGCTTGCCAAATATTTTAGTAAGGCTTTATTTGCTCTTTTTGCCTCACTTTTCAGTCAAATATAGATAAATGTCTGAAAAAAATTTATGTTTGGCAGAAACAAACCTGGGATATGACTGATGACAGAACTGGAAGTGACTGAGAGGGAAAATTAATTGATTTAGCCAGCAGATGTTCAAAAGAGATCTGAGTTTTTGTTTTGTTTTGTTTTGTTTTTTTGTTTTTTTTTGATGATCTGAGTTTTATGCATAGAAAATTAGTACATAAACCACAGCTATCATCGGACAAACAATGAAGAAGCATGGATATAACCATCCTCCAACCTTTGTTAGACTGCCTTTGTACATGACTTTACATATGCTTTTAAAAATGTTGATAAGAGACATCCACAGTGTGACTTTAACCATGTTTTTTCCCATTAGAGATCATTTAGGCTATCCACCTTCCATGTTAAATCTACTAGAGGAAAAATTCTTGCAGCAAATGGTGGCTGCATTTCCAGAAAAAACGAATCATCTCTTTATTCAAGGCATGGATAAAACGCCCAGATTTCAAATGTCTGCTCCAATCGATTCAGTTCATTCCAGTCATAATCATTTTCTTGTTATGGGAGATTTTCGACTTCTCTATAACGACCTGTTTGGATAAAGGTAATATTATTCAGGGATTTGACAACATGTGCAAACTCTTTCTGAATTAATTTTCAAAGTCTTTTGTGACTGGTGTCAATTTGACAACAGCATTCTTTCATATTTGTAAGCTCAAGGTCTAGAGTTTGAGGGTCGTTAATTTTAAGAATTTCCTCTCCGACAATTTTCTTTCACCTTCCAAAAGACAGAGGTGCTGCATCTAGAATACTAGAGCTAAAACAGAGAGACCTAAAAGTTTAGGGTTATGAGGTTGACTTTTTGACTCTGAAAAGAGCTTTTTAATAGCAATACAATTTGGGAGTAAGAGTGGAGCTTAGAATATGCCTCACTCAAGGCCTACAAAGGCTCACAGAATGAGTAAGAAACTTTTCACAGGTAAATGTAGCACTTATTATAGAATGTATCATTTACACTGCAGAAAAATCATCAGATAGCTATAACATACAAGGAAATAAAATGGAGACAAAATATTGGCTAATGATTTAAAATTCCTTCTAAAAATAATTTAGTCTTAAAAATTGAACAAAAGAAGACACGACACATTTCATAACTTAATTTTTTTCACAGTTACCCTGCGAAACTCATAAGACTCATGAAAGGACATTGTCCTCACATCCACTGTGTTGGATTGGGCACAGTGTAAATAAAGTAAAAGAAACACAGTCATTTTCTTTCTCTCTCTCTCTCTCTTTCTCTCTCTCTCTCTTTGTTAGGCTGGATTTATTGAGAGGATAGAAAAGCTCCCACAGTGGAAGGGGACCCGAAGGGGTTGCCCCAAAACACAGTCATTTTCTAATCAAAGACTTTGAGGTTGTTGATAGAGGCTTTGTGAAGTTTTGTGACCCAATGTCTTAGGGAGTCTTTTCTCTGTATGTTGGAGTCTGTAACTAATGTTAGAATTTTGCAGAACAGAGGGAATGGTCAGTAATATCGTGTTTTAGGCAGCACAGTTTCTTCTCTACATTAGGCAGTTAATATAATTGACAGATTCATTTCAGGTACTTTCAAAAGAATTACTTATTTAGGAAATGATCTGTAAATAACTCTTTTAAGATCCTTTCATTTAAAAAAATCCAAAAACCAAAAATTTGAGATTAAGTATAAAAAGTTGTACATATTTCATTGCAAAATATATCAAACCAGTATCTAGATACATCTGCACAGTCTATGATTGAAGTTTGGGTTTTAAAATTCAAATTTTCTTTTTGGAAATAAATTAATTCATTTAGCCTAATTTGTAATTTTCTGTATTACTAATATTATCACCAGTTTACACCTGTGGGAAATTGTTTTTTAGGCTCCTATATCAAAGACAAAAGTAACCAATGTCAACATACAAGATTATCTTATATAATTAAACATAAAGTAATAACAAAAGTTTGCATCTCTAAAGCTTTTCCAAATTCAAAAGGACTTTCCTCCACACAGCCTCATCTTATTGTTACAACAATTCTGCTATATTGGAAGAATGGTTAATGTCTGCTAAATAGAATGTCTAAGATTCAGGAAGATTAATGATAGAAGAGACTATATAATTTCTTGGACCTTTCAGTTCCAATTCAATCATTCTAAAACTTGACAAGGGTCATGTGGCCAAAGTTGATATTCTTGATCTAAGAGTTATGATCTTTCTGAATCTATTTTAAATTTTCCTTTCACCCATTTTATTAGTTAAATTTAATGTTTTACATAGGTTGCAGATCATTAAGATATATATGCATCATGTACATTCAGTAATTTAATGCTTAGATGTAGAAAGAGGATAATATCTATACTAAATAAATAGTACTTTCAAGTTAGTAAGAAATTGATAAACTCACTATTACCAAAATGGGCAAAAAAAATTGGCAGTTGGCAATTCTATAAAAAGTTTTTTGATAAAATCCAGCACCCCTTCTTGATAAAAACCCTTGAGCATCTAGGCATAGATGGAACATACCTCAAAAAGTAACAACCATCTACAAGAAACCCACAGCCAGAATGCTGCTAAACAGACAGAAACTGGAACCATTTCCCCTGAAAACTGGAACAAGACAAGAATGCCCACTCTCATCTTTCTGTTCAACATAGTTTTGGGGTATCCAAATAGGAAAAGAAGAAATCAAGTTACCTCTCTTTGTAGGTGACATGATTCTATACCTTGAAAACCCAAGAAAATCTGTCAGAAACCTCCTTGCACTGATAAAGGACTTTGGCAAAGTCTTAGGGTATAAAATAAATGTGCAAAAGAAAATTGCATTTCTATACACCAATAATAAACAAACAGAAACCCCAATAAAAAGCACCATTTCATTCACAATAGCCACAAAAAAATCAAATACCTTGGCATCTTCCTAACCAGAGACATGAAAGAACTTTACAATGAAAACTACCATACACTGCTCGAAGAAATCAAAGATGACACAAACAAGTGGAAAAATATTCCATGCTCATGGATTGGAAAAATGAACATTGCTAAGATGTCCATTCTTCCTAAGGCAATCTATAGATTTAATGCAATACCCATCAAATTACCAGCAACATTCTTCTCAAACCTAGAAACAACAACACAGGAATTCATATGGAAACACAAATGACCAAGAAGAGCCAGAACAATCCTCAGAAAGAAAAAAAAAAAAAAAAGCAGGAGGTATCACACTCCCAGGCTTTAAACTTTATTATAAAGCTACAATTATCAAAACAGCCTGGTAGTGGTATAAGAACAGGCATATAGAATATAGAATGGAATAGAATTGAGATTCCGGAAGCAAAACCTCAATTTCTTAACCAACTCTCATCATCAACAAAGCCTCCACCACCAACCACTGTGGGGAGGAGAACCTATTCAGTAAATGGTGCTGGAAAAACTGGCTGACCACATGCAGAAGATTGAAACAGGACCCCTACTTATCCCCATACACAAAAATCAACTCTAAATGGATCAGAGAACTAAACGTAAAACCTCAAACTATAAGAAACTTAGAAAATGCAGGAGATATCCTTATGGAAATTGGAACTGGCAACCAATTCCTGATCAAAACCCCAAGTGCCCATGCCATAAGAGATGAAATAGACAAGTGGAACCTCATCAGACTGACAAACTTCTGCAAAGCCAAAGAAACCATCATCAAGAGAGCAGGGAGACAGCCCACAGACTGGGAAAAAAATATTTGCCAACGATATGTCTGACAAAGCCCTAACATCTAGGATCTACAAGGAACCCAAATGTGCTGAATAGAAAAAAAAAACAAACAGCCCCATTACAAAGTGGGCAAAAGATATGTATAGACACGTCTCAAAAGAAAACATACACGCAGCCAACAGATACATGAAAAAATGTTCAGCCTCACTAGTCATCAAAGAAATGCAAATTAAAACTACACCAAAATACCACCTAATTCCAGTCAGAGTGGTCATCATCTATAACTCAAAAAATAACAGATGCTGGAGAAAATGTGGCAAAAACGGAACACTGCTACACTGTTGGTGGGAGTGTAAACTAGTATAACCTCTGTGGAAATCAGTGTGGTGATTTCTAAAAGTTCTAAAAATTGACCTTCCGTATGACCCCGCAATCCCCCTACTGGGGATTTACCTGGAAGAACTCAAATCACTCTATAAAAAAGATACCTGCACATGTATATTTATCGCAGCCTTGTTCACAACAGCAAGAACATGGAACCAATCGTGCTACCCATCAAAAGAGGACTGGATTTTTAAAATGTGATACATATACACAATGGAATATTATGCAACCATAAAGAACAAAATCATGAACTCCACAGCAACCTGGATGGACTTAGAGTCTATAATACTGAGTGATCTTTCACAGAAACAAAGAACTGAGTATCACATGTTCTCACTCATAAGTGGACCTTTAACAACTATCGTAATACTATAGAAAAGGATTGACAGTAGCGGGAAACTGCAGTGGGTGGGGGACTGGGAGGTAGGATTGGCAGTAATAGGAGTCTGCTTGGGGAAGGGGGGCACACTTCATCAACAAGGGTACCTGCATAACGAATATTTGTATACCTAACCCTGAATTGTACTCCACGATTTTAAAATAAAAAATTCAAAAGCTGATAAATAAATAAATAATAAAATAAACTGGTTACTCTAAAATGTAGACATGTAAATGACCAATAACCACACAGAAATACATGCAATCTTTTCTTTTTTTTCAAAATCAATATTTTTTATTATGGTTTTGTGGGGTACAGTTAAGGGTTAGGTGTACAATTACGTTTCATTCAGGCACCCGCTTGATAAGAGTTGTTTCCCCATCCCCAGACAGATGTTTGCTACTGTTAATTCCATTCCCCTCCACTCCCCATAGTTTCCCAGTACGGTCAGTCATTTTCTTATAATATTACATTGGATGTTCAAGGTCTATTATATGAGTGAGAACACGTGATACTCAGATCTTTGTTTCTGTGAGAGGTCACTCAGTATTATAGACTCAGTTCCATCCAGGTTGCTGCGATATTCATGATTTTGTTCTTTTTTATGGTTGCATAGTATTCCATCGTGTATATGTACCACATTTTTAAAATCCAGTCTTCTTTTGATAGGCAGCATGGTCGTTTCCAGGTTCTTGCTATTGTGAACAATGCTGGGATAAACATACATGTGCACGTATCTTATCGGGTTTTGTTCAGGAATTGGATGTCAGCTCCGATTTCCATGAGGGTATTTCCTTCATTTTCTAAGGTTCTTATGGTCTGAGGTTTTACATTTAGGTCTCCGATCCATTTGGAGTTAACCTTTGTGCATGGGGATAGATAGGAGTCCTGTTTCAATCTTCTGCATGTGGTCGGCCAGTTTTCCCAGCACCATTTACTGAATAGGTTCTCTTCTCCCCAGTGGTAGGTGGTGGAGGCCTTGTCGAAGATGAGTTGATTGAGAAATTGAGGTTTTGCTTCTGGGATCTCAGTTCTATTCTATTGATCTATATGCCTGTTCCTATACCAATATCAAGCTGTTTTGATGATTGTAGCTTTATAGTAAAGTTTGAAGTCTGGTAATGTGATACCACCTGCTTTATTTTTTTGCTGAGGATTGTTCTGGCTATTCTTGGATGTTTGTGTTTCCATATGAATTTCTGTGTTGTCTTTTCTAGGTCTGAGAAGAATGTTGTTGGTAATTTAATGGATATTGCATTGAATTTGTAGATTGCCTTAGGTAAGATGGACATCTTCACAATGTTGATTCTTCCAGTCCATGAGCATGGGATATTTTTCCACTTGTTTGTGTCATCTTTGATTTCTTTGAGCAGTGTTTTGTAATTTTCATTTTAAAGGTCTTTCACATCTCTGGTTAAGAAGATGCCAAGGTATTTGAATTTTTTTGTGGCTATTGTGAATGGAATTGTGTTTTTTATTTGGGTTTCTGTTTGTTTATTATTGGTGTAGAGAAACCCGATTGTCTTTTGTACATTTATTTTGTATCCTGAGACTTTGCCAAAGGTCTTTATCAGTGTAAGGAGGTTTTTGACAGATTCTCTTGGGTTTTCAAGGTACACACTCATATCATCTGCAAAGAGAGATAACATGACTTCCTCTTTTCCTATTTGGAAACCCCTGATTGTCTCCTCTTCTCTGATTGCTCTAGCCAGGACTTTCAATACTATGTTAAACAGGAGGGGTGAGAGTGGGCATCCTTGTCTAGTTCCAGTTTTCAGGGGAAATGGTTCCAATTTTTGTCCATTTAGGAGTATGCTGACTGTGGGTTTCTCGTAGATGGCTTTTACTATTT
>NW_007252738.1:266206-294823 GCF_000164805.1 Carlito syrichta
GGATTGGGCTTTATTTTGGTGATCTGGATCTCTGCTGAAATTAGGGTTTTGTGGTCTTGCTTTTCCAGCTTCTTTAGGTGGCTTGTTAGGTTGTTAATTTGTGTTCCTTCCATTTTCTTCATGTGTGTTTGTAGGGATATGAATTCCCCTCTTACTACAGCTTTCAAGGTGTCCCAGAGATTTTGGTAAGATATTTCTTCATCTTCAATTGTTTCCAGGTATCTTTTGATGTCTGTTTTGATTTCATTGTTGACCCAGGAGTTGTTTAACATCATGCTGTTTAGTGTCCATGTCTTTGTGGGTTTTGGGGGGGACTTTGTTGGTGTCAATGTTTATTTTTATTCCACTGTGGTCCGAGAAGGTGCATGGTAGAATTTCGCTCCTTTTAAATTTGTTTATGCTTGATTTATGGCCAATTACGTTGTCGATCTTAGAATACGATCCATGCGGTGATGAGTAGATTGTATATTCTGTGGTCTTTGGATGGAGTATTCTGTAGGTAGCAATTAAGTCCATTTGGTCCAAAGTCAATTGAGATTCCAGATCTCCTTGCTGATTTTTTGTCCTGATGATCTGTCTAGGGTTGCGAGTGGGGTATTAAAGTCCCCAGTCATGATGTTCTTAGAGTCAATATCTTTCTTTATTTTTCCTAGAAGTTGCTTTATGAAATTTGGTGCACCTATGTCGGGTGCATATATGTTTAGGATAGATATTTCTTGTTGATGGATTGAGCCTTTTATCATTATGTAGTGGCCTTCTGTATCTTTTTTGATTTGTAATAGCTTGAAGGATATTTTGTCTGAAATTAAGATCGCTACCCCTCCTTTCTTTTGTATTCTGTTCACCTGAAAGTTTGTTTTCCACCCTCTAACTTTGAGTCTGTTGGTGTCCTTTCTAGTGAGGTGAGTCTCTTGAAGGCAATAGATTGTTGCCTGCTGATATTTTATCCATTTTGCCATTCTATGTCTTTTCAGTGGTCATTTAGTCCATTCACATTTAGGCTAATAATTGAAATGCAAGAGTTGATTCGTGTCATAAGGTTCTTACAGAGTTGTTCCTGTTTGTTTGTTGTCTTTCTTTGGGTTCTGGAGTTGGTTCATGTGTGTTTTTAATCTTTTGCCTGTACTCTTGTGAAGAATGTTGTTGTTTTTTCTTTTTTCTTCTGTGTTCAGTACTTTCTTAAGTGTTTCTTGTAGAGGTGGTCTGGTGGCAGTGTAGGTTCTTAGGGATTGGATATCTGGAAAAGATTTCAATTCTCCTCACCAACGAAGCTTAGTTTGGCTGGGTAGGTTATTCTTGGTTGAAATTGTTTCTCTTTCAGAACTTTGAAGATAGGGCTCCAGGCTCTCCTAGCCTGAAGGGTTTCTGTGGATAAATCTGCTGCTATTCTAATTGGTCTTCCCTGGTAGGTAGTCTGGCCTTTTTCTTTTGCTCCCTTTAGGATTTTTTCTTTTATAGCTACTTTGTTTAGGGGAATTATTATGTGTCTGGGAGTTGGTCTTCTCGTTTGTTGTCTTGCAGGGGTTCTCTTAATCTCTTGTGTTTGAATTTTTTCATCCTTAATGAGATGAGGGAAGTTTTCTTGAATGATTTCATGAAATGTTTGTTCCAGTGTGGCTTCTGTTTCTCTCTCTGCCTCAGGAAGCCCAATTACTCTTAGGTTTGGTCTCTTGAAGTGATCATTCATCTCTTGCAAGTTTTGTTCTGTCTTTTTGAGCTTCTTTTCTATGCTTTTGACAGTTTGGGTTAGTTCTGTGTTTTGGTCATCGAGCTCTGATATTCTTTCTTCTGCTTGGCTGATTCTGCTTTCCATGCTTATTAGTCTGTTATTCATTTCCATCACAGTATTCTTTACTGCTGTTTTTTCTGACATCACCTCCTTCCTATTTTCCTCTTGTCTCTCCTCAATTTTTTAAATTCTCTCCATTATTGTCTTGATGTCTGTGTGTTGCATGTGACCAGTCATTCTGGGGGCTCTTCATTGTTTGTGTTCCAGAATCTGTTTTCTCAATGTCTGATTTTCCAGGGGTCTGTGTGAGACCTCTATTCTTCTTTTGGTTTTTCTTCATTTGTGCGCTTTTTCCCCCACCTACTTTTTCCTTCCCTCCATGTCACCATCTTCTTTAATTCTGTTATTCAGTGGTAAAGGGATTGGTTTACTTCTGTTTGTTCAATCTCCTATTCTTTATGTTTTCCCTCTTACTTTGTTCAATTTTGGAGTTGCACTGCAGGTCGGGTGTGGCCCTTTTTGCAGTTTTGAGATTTACTTAAGGGGCGAGCTGTGATTCAAAATCTATCTGCAGGTCCTGGTATTCGCTGACAAGTGTGTGGATAGTCTGGAACCCACTTCCCACTGCCTTGGAATCTGTTCATGCAGTGGGGCTGTAAGTTTACTCCCTGAAATAAAATGTGGTTAGCAGAGGGAAGAGAATGGAGCAGACAGTGGGTTGAAGAGTGGGGTGGAGAGATAGAGGAGTAAGGGGGGAACAAACATGTGCCAACAAATGGAGAGAGAGACCTATACTGAAACAGATAAAAACAATAGACCACAGCTACAGACGAACCAACTCTCATACAAAAAATAATAAATAAAACATATAGTGATGCTAACATACAAGCTAACCAACCACCTTATTGGTGTGCTGTTCCTCTATACAAAGATATGGTTTACAGAGAGAAGAAAAGACAAGAAAAAGAAGAGAGGGAAAAAAGGAACAATATAGTAGGAATAGAATTAAGTCATCAAACTAACAGAATCAATGAAGCACACTCTGAGTCTTTTCGTTTAAGTCCAATGTCCTTTCAGTTCTGATTTCTAGCTTTCTTTTCAAGCATGTAAATTAGTTTGCAGTTAGGGTCAGTTGCCCCTGGTCTGCTGTGAAGGACAGTTCAGATCACCTTCCATTCACCACTCTGGCCTATGTCTTTTTCAAGCTTGTTTCTCCCATTTCGGTGTTGTTACCTTGAATCACCAGCAGGTGTTGGTATCTCAGCTGCTCACCCAAGAGAGGGTGGGGCCAGACAGGAACCGGCAGAGACTGGAGATGGATGCCTGCCTCAGGGCACAGGCAGGAGACTCATGGCAGGCAGGACGTCTCAGTCGCAGGAGAAGTGGCAGCGATCCCAGCAGATCTTCCCTGAAGGCACTTCAAGGACTGAAGTAGTGGATTGCCTCCAGTCCGGGTGGTGTGATGTGCTACTGGTGGTGGCGGCGGCGGCAGCAGCGGCATCTGCGCTGCAGTGGCTGTCCAGTCCATTGTGATGCCCCAGCAGTGGCAACGGCTGAGCTCTGTATGAAGAGCAGGCTGCGATTTTGGGGTCTGCAGCCCCCAGGGTGAGAGCCAAAGACCCACTGCTGTTCTCCTTTGCAGAGGGTTTCACAGACCAGGTTGCCCCGTCACCATCTTGCCGGAAGTTCACATGTAATCTTTTATGGTGGAAACTGTGGTGGTTGTCATCATCTCTCTCATTGAACTTCCCTAAAAGTTCCCTCCCATAAGCTCTTGCAGCAATCTTTAAACAAAATATAATCAAGTAGACCAGTAGGCTTATATCTCAAGTCAAGTCAAGCAGTCCTTCAACCACAGATAAAGTGTCAGTCTTACCATATGCATTGTCCTACAATAAGTACTCAGAAAACTTAAGTGACCATGTACCATCATGAAGTTTGGGAAGTAAAAAAAAAAAAAAAGTCTAGTTAGAAAAAAGAAACAAAACAAAAGGAGAATAAGAAGATTGAGGCTTCCAGATTTCCAGGCTGTGAAAAACACTCTCAGTGTTACTGTGGCTTTTCCAGGATTTGCTTGGATTCCAATCTTTTCTGAGGCAGACCCATCTATTTCTTTCTAGTATTCAGCAAGGTAGAGCGGTTTTCTACTATATACAACCAAAGGGTACCATTTAACACACTTTGCTAGTAATAAAATAAATAAACATAACCACAGAAATTACTAAAATAAATTAAAAATACAAAAGTATTTTGACAAATTTTTAAAGAATGATAATACCTAATTTTTGAAAGCCAATGGGACATAGACTTTGCTAGTGCCAGTACAAATCCAACATTTCTAGAAAGACATTTGGCAATGCTGACCTACAGCTTTCAAAAGAAATAAAACAATAATTCTGCCATTAAGATTTTTCTCCTAAGTAAATAAGCAGAGTTATACATAAGAATATATTTAAAATTGAAAGAGTGAAAAGCAATCTAAATTTTCAAAAATAGACAATTGATTAAATAAATTATGGCACATTTATACAGAATTCTATAGACATCAGGCACAATGGCATGGACCTATAGTCCCAGATATTTGGGAAGCTGAGGTGGAAGATTTGCTTGAGTCCATGAGTTCAAGGCTGTAGGATGCTATAATTGTAACTGTGAATAGCCACTGCATTCCAGCCTAGGCAACTTAGCAAGAGCCCATCTCTTAAGAAAAAAAGAATTCTATGGAATCTTAAACACTGATGTTTTGGAATGAGAACCAAAATTCCAATGCCTGTATGATTCAGACAGAGAATATATGTGAATGGAATAATTTGAGTACAAGAACACATGTGTACAACATGTGAATTGTAGGGACCATGGTCAACTAGAATGTACTTGTCCTTTTCAAAGGGATAAGCAGCTATTTGGTTCCAGTCATTTTTGTTTCTGAAGAATGCAGACCTAGTAATGCCTGATCTTTTGATTTTCCAAAAGGTATAGTTTAATTTGATTTTAAATGTGAAAACTCCTAAATTCTAATTACTAGCTCAATTTTAAAGGTTGCAGCATACAAATCTAAATGTAATGCTAAATTCATTAGAGTGGCCAATATTTTGCAATTTGTTTTAGAAGAATATTCAATTCTGTAGTTGTGTGTTTAGCACTTTTATTTATAATTCTTATTTTTGAGAAACTGGTTAAAAATAGTGGTTTCTTTTCTGTTGTTGTTGTTCTTTTTTTTTTTTTTTTTTACCTAGAGTTAGGAATAAGACAAGCATGTCTGCTCACTCCACCATTCTGAAGATTTTACAAAAAAAAAGAAAGAAAGAAAGAAAAAAAATCTAAAACAAAAAGTAACAAATAAATAAATAAGTGGAAGAAGAAAAATAAATATTGGAAAGTAAAAGTATTAGTTTTTAGAGATGTTGTAGCCCAACAATTTTACTTTTAAAAGTTATTTTTGAGGATACAATGGGTTAATTGCACAATCATAAAAATGTAGGGAGGTTAATCAAGATGTATTCAACTAGAAAAATGGGAACAATCTAAGAATGTCACAATGATGGATGGGTCAAAGTTGGTATACTCCTACAATGAGATATTCTACTATCACAATATAATGTAGAAGAGTGTGCATATAACTTAACAATAATAAATATATTTAACATATTTGAAAGTGAAAACATTGTAATATAATCTCATTTCTGTTTTCAAAAAAAGTACATGTGTGTGTGCAAAATATACATCAAGTTTTTAAGTTTATATTCTCTAGTGGTGAGTTTTGAATTTTCTTCTTTATTTCTCTGATTTATTTTTCACAATGAGCATAAATCTCCTGTATAGTCAACCAATAATACTTTACATTTGACATTTAAATTGCAAATTTTAGTACTGCAATAGTATATAAATTTAACAAAATAGATTTAATTTTACTAAGGAAAACAGTCTTTCAACTATTTATTAAGCCATGACAAATCAAATCACTAAGTAATTTTTTAAAGGAAGGGTGCTCAAGAGTGTCAAATAACCCAGAGAAGTCAAGAGAGAGAACTGCTGAGGAGTGTTTGTAGGATTTGGTAATTAGTAGGTCATTCATTGTGACCCTACAACTCCACATTAAGGAGTAAAATTTGTTTTGCTCCTAAAATCAAAGAGAGGTCATTTTCCCTTGTCTAAAGTAATTTGTTCAGTTTTAATGGTCCCTGATAATGTGAAGAAAGGGTGGTAGAAATGGTTTTTGTCCCTCAGTCTGCATTAAATACACTAGGCATCTAATCAAATTTTGAAAGAACGTATTTTGCTAAGTTGTGTTATGGAGACATTGATTATTTTTCATAAATGAGTAAAACTTAGCAAACAAAAAGCAAGTAAAAATTAAATATCTTAAAATGTTTATTAATGTATTCTTTCATTCATTCATTTATTCAACAGATATTAGTTGCCTCCTATGTGCCCAGCATCATTCTGGGTGTTCTGGGGTACATCTGAGAACAAACTAGAGAGCCTGTACCTCTAGGGTTTATATTACAGTTGGGAAAGACAGATAAAAAGCACGAAAGCAAAACATAGTTAGGCTGTTGGAGGTAAGTGCTATAAAAAAGATTGTGAAACAAGAATGGGTGTTCACTGGTAGAGTAGGGTTGAAATATTAAATAGGGCAGTCATGGCAGGTCACACTGGAAAGGGACACTTGAAAAATACCTAGTAGAGGTGAGATAATGATATCTTCTTAACCTGCAGGAAGAGCACTTCCAGAGAACAGCAAGGGCAAGTGGCAAGCCTGGCATGCTTGAGGAACAGAAGGCAACAAGTGGTGGTGGTAAGAGAGATAGTAGAGGGAGAGAAGTTAGAGAAGAAAGTGGGGTACATGCAATTCAGGGTCTTGTAGACTTTTGTGAAGATTCTAGCATTCTTCTTGATGTGATGGAGAGCCACTGGAGATCTTGAATAGAAGACAGGCTGACACCTCTGACCTAGGTTTAACAGCACTTACTGTCACAGCTGGATGGAGAACAGACTCTAGGAGAGCATTCAGATCATTCTTCAACTGCACCTCAAGATCCATTCTCTGCCCCTCCCTCCCCTGTTCTGATGTTTCTGTGGTTGTCTTACTCTGCTTCCAAAGTGCACTGGGAAATACTTATAGGAGATCTGAGGGGAATGAAAGAGACGTTTGGGTATTTAGCTCTGCTGTCTTTCCTGCCAACTCATGGTTCTGGTAGTATCTCTACTTTTAGCCATGCCTCATGTTATTTAAATAGAGGTTTCTGAAGACTTAATAATTTTAATGTTTGCTTACATCTAGATTCAGCTCCTCTCGGTACCATTTAACCAGATATTTAAATTCACTTTTATCAAAGCTATTCCTCATTCATTTCTTCTTCTAGAGAGCTGCATGCCAGTGGCCACATGACAGTTCCTCTTCTTGCTGGAGTTTCTTTGGATCGATATCCTTGTGTTGACCACATTCATGATAGTGGTAGAGGAGAGCCTGTGCTCTGTCCTTGCCATTTGGAGAGGTCTTCCTGTCAGTACACCAACTATTTCCATCTACGTTTTTACCAGTAAGAAATATGTGCAAACAGTAAGACCCAGCTGATTATTTCCTACGCTACTTCAAGGTAGTATTTAGCTTATAACTCCTGCTAATGGACTTTATGTTTGATAACAAAAATTGAGAAAAGTCTCTACTGGTAGGTTCAATTGAGTACAATCATTTCTTTTCTTTTCTTTTACTGTGGGGAAAAACATAATATTTTTCCTGTTTGGGCAAGTTTCTTTGTGGCATAAATTTACTGGTAGCCTTTAAATAAGACCAGTTCCATGGTTAACCTTTCTTTTCCCCATCTGGGCTCAGTTATCATTCAAATTCATGGTTGTTTTTTTTTTTTTTTTTTAAGTTGGTTTCTCATTCTTGGTCTGTGGCTAACTTCCCTCTGGGAGGTTGGTGATACCGCCCAGTAACTGGAATGAGGGCCTGATTAAAGATTGCAGCTAATGACATTTGGGATGGACAATGTTGTTATGCTTTCATGTCTCTCTCTCTTTTTTTTTCTTCTAATAGTTTCTTATTAGTTAAAAACTTAAGTAATGCATGTGAGTTTCTTGGAAATGTTAAAACATTTCTTTTTATCTGGTATAATTTAATGCCAGATTGTGTATAGAGTAGTGACCCAGAAAGGCCATTTACTGATATATGGTGTGTAATTTAGCCAAACTGGTTTGATTACATTACTGGGTATGATTTAGCCCCATGGACAAGTCAACCAGCAATTTGATTGAAGCCACACTCTGCCTTTTCATTCAAAGACAAGAACAGAAGCCTTAATTAGGCTGGTTGATTAAGCAAAAATCCAATTTTGTTCAGTTACCTGGAGGATTATATCGCAGGAGTCAATATGGACTTGAACATTATTTTTTTTCAAGAGAATAACAATTAGGGAAATATCTACATCTCCTTTTCTGTTTCTTCAATTGGTTTTCTAATAAAACAGCATCCATTTTTTATTAAATGATAATGACTGCCACTGAATGATTTTTAAGGTCAGAATGAATCTGAATTCATTTGACTCGTGTACTATTCACTTCTAGCTAGAATGCACAGACTTTTAAAATAGTATTTTTTTTTTTTTTATCCTTTGGTGTTTGGGGCATTAAGCAAGTATTGAAAGGCAGTTTTCAGAGATTCAAAAGAAGACTAAAATAAAGTCTAGTTTATTTTAGTGATATCTTTGGGAGATTAATCTTTCTGCTAATATTTGACAAAGAGTTAAAATTATAGTCTAGATGATGAAAATGTCTCTTCCTGACATAAAATACTTTGAGAAATGCTATTTATTTTATAGATGGACGATATGGAAGAGAGGCCTTTTTAAAACAATTACTGTCCTATATACTACTTTCGTTTTCTACTGTTACTGGTTTGGTTTTTATCTCTTTGGACTCTTTGGGAATAACTTCTTCCTGCTTGATATTAACTATGTTTTCATTTACCTGTTCAGATCTTTATTGGAAACATTGCTGAAGTGAGATATCAATGGGAGAAGTTGGACCAACTATTACCTTTTATTCATTGCTTTATTCTGAAGGCTCAACTCTAAAATCCTTATTTTTGATAAAGGAAGGATCTTTTCTACTTGGGGTGACTTTTTGAGCTGCTTTATGGAGGCTTTTTTTCAAGTTGGTTTTTGATTGAGAGAGAAAAGGAAGTGGAGGAAAAGTAGTAATCTTTGTATTAACTTTTTTCTGGCAATGTCTATGTTTTGCTAGATAAACTCTGGAACACTATGAAATAAATATCTGCTCTTTCTTTCACAGAAAAGAAAAACAAATATCAGATGTGTTAGCAGGATATAGTTCATCAACCTTTGTCAAAATATGCATATTAATATTTATCATCTTTAATTTCATAGTATTGTATTAATGGAATGTATTGGGATATAGTAAAAACAGTTCTGGGCTTGGAATAAAAAGAAATATTGTGGCCTCGGTTTTGCTACTTTATAGTTCCATAATTTAGGTTCATCATATTGCCTCTTTATGAATAAAATAGAAGTAGAAAAATGAGTTATTTTCCCAAAAAGACCACTGAAATCAACTCCAGTTGATTCTAGGCTTAACCTTATTGAATCCAGCACCTCCTACCTTACTTAATCAGGGAACTACACCAAAAACATCCTATTGAACTAGAGATTGGCACAAATATACTTAGGAAATGCTGCAATACATGGTCATTCTGGCTCTGTTTAGGTTTAACATTTATGATTCTATGATTTCGTATAGTAGCTAAAGTCAGAAAATATTTCATATTGTTTTAGTTTAGATACTTTTACTGTATATAGAACTTCTGCAAATGCATATAAGAAAAGGGATTTCAGGAATGAAATTTGGTTAGCAAAAATGAGAATAAGCAGTATCTTTTCATTTATTTAGCTCTATATTCTGAATATTGGAGATGTTAAAAAATGTTATTGTCAATTACAGGATGACTTTTAATTATCTTACTAATATCTGATTTGACCAATCACTGATTTTTTTTAATGGAAAAAGAAAACAAAGGAGCTTTAACTTATCTGAGAACTTTTCTTGGATCTTATTCTAGAATATTTTTACCTATTAAACTAAACCATACACTACTAACATTTGTTCAGGAATCCCAGGGTCACCTCTTGAATCGTTTGTTTGCTCTGGGAATATAGATATTATAGAATATCTTTTTAAAAAAATACATGTTAAAGCAATCATGAGAATTGGGTCATCATAAAAACTGTTTTCTAAAAGCAGAAGATGTGACTCATCACATAAAGGTGAGTGGGTGGAGGAAGGAGCTAAGTAATACTGACCATAATTCAGTTAGGTTTGTAATCAAGACTAAATGGAGATCAAAAAGAAGGAAATGGGGATTTAGTCTTCACACAAAGAAAATGTTTAAAAACAAGGGACGACTGAATGAAACTGAATAGGTTACAGAGAAGGGGTAAGGAAATGGCAGGAGTAGAGACAGATGGAAAAGGGAAGAATTCTAAGGAATAAATTACTGGCTTTCTGTATGACGGATATGCTTGCTTTCCAGTGTCAAGCAAAACTTTAGAAAAAGTTAAGTAGTAATGAGAACAGTGGTACTCAAGAAGTTTAGTAAGAGATTAAAACAAACAGACAAAAAATAGCTGAGAACATAAATTAGCTACGTAAGTGTTACAATACTTAATCTTTATTTTAAAATTCTCTTTATATGGATATTTCAGTATGGCAAAAATTTTAAATAATCCTTAAGGATGCATAGCGAAAGGAGTTTACTCCCACATAGTATGTTAGTACCTCATTGTGTTTTTCCCCATAGCAAAATCAAAAGATTTTTACATACACCACATAGAGTCTCTTAACATTTGCGTATACATTCTTAGTCGCATATTGATTCCTCTCTCCATCCTTCCTTGCACCAATTAATCCATTTTATTTCGGATGCATTTTGAAGTAAGTTGCAGATATTATCATATACTTTCCCCTAAATATTTTAGAATACTTAACTAGACTTTTATACTTATTTCTGTTTTTTTCTTTTAATGTATAATTTATATAAAATGACATGTATAATCATAACTGTGCATTTCTAGGTTTTTACAAATGTAAAGTAATCTAAACCTCTTTCTAGACACAGAAAATTTCTAGCAGCCAGAAAATTTCCTTGTGATTCTTTCCAAGAAAAAGAAAATTTACTTGTGATGCTTCACTCCCATTTTCTTATAGAGGTAACCATTGGTCTTTCTATCATTACAGCCTGGCCATTCTAGAATTTCATACAAATGGAATAATACAGAATGTTCTTTTATGCATATTTTTTCTTTTTATCTGCATTATGGATTTTAATGATCTCATTTCATATCTGGTTCATTAGTATTTTTGTTTCCTTGTACAGTAGTGCTGAATATATCACAGTTTGTCAATTCTTTTATTGGTGGACACTTGGATGTTTCCTGCTTTGGGCCATTATCAATAAAGCTTCTATGTTCTAGTGTTTTTGTGAACTTATCTTTCCATTTCTCTTAGTTGAATACCTGAGAATGGAATTTCTGGGTCATAGAGTAGGCTGGTTTTATGAGAACCTGTCAAAATGGTAAAACCTCTTTGCAATGTCACCAACAATGTATGAGAATTCCAGGTGCTCCAAGCACAACATCTGTTATTCTTAGACCCTTTAAATTTAGTCATTCTGGTGACAGTGCAGTGGTATTCCCATTTTTACTTGCATTTTCCTGATAACTTATGATGTTGAATATTTGAACATTATTTTTCATGGGTTTGTTGACTATTCTTTGATCTTGTTTTGAGCTGTTGTTTATTATTGAGGTGGAATAGTTATTTCTTATACTGGACACCACTCCTTTTTCAGATATGAAGTCTTGCAAATATTTTCTTTCAATATGTTTTGATAAGTAGTCATTTTAACCTATGATAAAGTTAAATTTATTGATTTTTAATAGTTATTTCTTTTGTGACTTGTCTAAGAAACACGTAGAATAAGCTGGGTCTCCTTCTAAAAGTGTTTTGGTTGCCATGGTTTTAGCTTTTATGCTTGGGTCTAGGATCTATCTGGAACTATTTTTTCTATGGTGAGACAAGAATCCCATTATATTTAATATGTTAATATTTACTTAACTAATAATTTATTATTTTGTATTATATAGTGTGATAAAAGAGCTCATTGTTCATTCCTTCCTCAATTATGTAATGTGTTTTCTTTAACAGTTATTATCTCCTTTCAATTTTTACTTTGCAATCTCTTATGATTTGTGAGACCAAATGATCATGCTTGGAATAATCGTTTCTTCATTACACAAAAATTTATGGAGTACTTACACTGTGAACAGTATCATGACAAATACTGTGTGTAGAAAAGAACTAATATCCCTGTGCTTGCCTCAATAGAGCAATATCTAGGTAGTACACAGATAAGTAAATAGCCTATTGTCACAGAGATTGAAAAATGTCATAAAAACATGCAAAGACTATGAGAGCACAGACAAGGAACACCTAATACAAAGTTTAGAATCAGGAGATGTCTTACAACAATCAATTTCAGAACTTTGACAGAAAGAATAAATACAAAGATTTAAGTATAAGAAGGAATTAGCAAGACTTCTGCCCTCAAAGCCTTCTTTCACAGTAAGCAAAATCAAAATGAATGCATATAACTATAATATTAGGGACAAAGTACTGAGTGACATAAAGGTTATAACACTTTGAGAATTCAGAGTGTAAAAACAAAATGTCTTCCACAGTGCACATGTACGTATATGGAAGAGTTAATGGGAGGCGTAGCATTTAAGCTGAATCTTGGGGTTATTTTGGAGATTAAATTAATTAATAAATACACAGTTCTTGTGTATATAGTGCCTGAAATATTGTAAGTGGTGATAATAGTGGTGTTATTATTGAGAGAGATATATGACTTCAAAATTTACACTGAAGAAAAACATTTTTGGTAATACTTTTATATGACAAAAATTTTAAGTTGTTTATAAGGTATGTAGAGTAAAAGCTGAACTTGAGCAGAAAATAAAAGTTCAAGAAACATTTAAGATTTGGAAATAGCTCACTTTGACTGGAACTCAGTATAAAAATAGGCTAGACTTCAGTAATGTGGGAAAATGATAATGAATATAATACGTGGAGAGCTTTGGAAAGCAAGGTAAGCACTTTGACTTCATTTTGGTTGTGATGAGAGCCATTGGTAGTTGTTTACTTTTTTGTGTGGGTTTTTTTTTTTTATCCATAGAGAGGAGATAAAAACTTTATTCATCCTGTGCAAAACCTAGCTTTACAGGATGGTAGGAGTCAGATAAATTGAGGTATAAAGAGCAATCACAAGAATGAATAGAAGAAAAACTGGAGTGACTAGTGTCCAGAAGGAATTGCTAGTTTATAGTTTGTAATGCCACTGAGAGGCTGAAAAAGATGGCAACTGAAAAAAAAATGTGGGCATTAGAGTGGCAGTTTGTCTATACTTTAACAATTTTTGAAAGGGCAATTTCAGCAGAGCAATGAAGGCTGAAGTCAGATTTTAAGAAAGTAACAATGGTTTAGGATTGGGAACCAAACACTGAAAGTATAGCTTATTTGGAAAAAGTTGGATGGTAAAAATAAAAGTCAAGAGGGAGATATGATAATAGATTGACAGGATAGCAGAACTGAGCTTGGAATTTTTAAGCATGCCAATGTTTTTGAACTGATTTAGGAAGTTGAGAAAGATTTTATTGCAAATAGAGGAGGGATTTTTTTTTTTTTCTGGAAAAAAAGTCCTAAAGCAATGAGAAAAAAAGAGAATGAAGGCACATAAATGTACGAGTTGCCAATGGAGAGATATTTCATTCTTCATGACTGACGAAGGAGAAAAACACAATAAGTGAAGACAGAATGATAATAATAATAAATGATCATGAATGTAGGGGAATTTGAAAAAAAATCATAGACTAGACAATTTATCATAAAGTGGGAGGCAAAGCCATCCAGAGGACAAAATTTTATCAACATAAACCAGAAATTAGTAAATTGGAATTGCTCTGAAATGAATCATGTGATAAATGTGTTAGGGAGGCTTATTAGTTGCCTATTGCTGGGTAACAATTACCACAAACTTAATGTCTTAAAACAACACACACATATTATCTTATAACTTGCCTGGATGAGGAGGTCTCTGCTTAACTGAGTCCGCAGCTCAGGGGCTCACAAGGCTATAACCATAGTGTCCAAGAGGCTGCATTTTCAAATGGAGACTTAACTAGGGAAGAAACCACTTCCAAGTTCATTCAGGTTGTTGACAGACTTCATTTCTTCTAAGGTGTATGGCTGAGGGTCTTGCTGCCTGTTAGCTGGTGGTCCACAGTTCTGTGCCATCTCACCTTCTCCATAGATATAGTTCACAAGACTATTTGCTTCTCGAAGACCATCAGGAGAATCTCTCAATCTTTAGTTGGCTAAAACAGAGTTTTATACAGCATAACATAATTAAAGAAATGGCATAATTCCCTTTGCTATAAATGGAACCTAGTCAAGGAGATGATACTCTTTCACTTTTGCAATATTTTTCATTGCTTGGAAGCACCTCACAGGTTCTGTTCTGCCTGCACTCAAGGTGAGGGGGTTACACACATGCGTACCTCACTGGAGAGTCGGTTTAGGGTATAGTACAGGAAGCACTTAGAGCAATTAGCAACACATCATTCTTTAGAGAGGACTCAATGTGTTCGGGCCCAGGGAGTTGCTGGTTCATACACTTACAACTTCCAAGCTCTAGAATAGAAGCAAATAAATCAGAAAATATGGTCCTTCACCCATGGTGGAATTTGGCTATGAAAGTTCAGCAAAAAAGACAAGAGTGCAATCAGAGCTATGATGAAGAACATCTTTGAATATTTTGGTGTGTGACTCAGCCTGTTAGGCAAAAGAGGTCAGAAGGAAATTGGTCTTTGAAGATGGGAATTTATTAAAAAACTGAAGATAGCAGAGAACTAGGAGATTTCATTCATTTATTCAACAATAATTTATTGATCACCTACTAGCCCTGGGGATACAGATATGTGACAAAAAGATATGGTAGTTATAGCCGTCAACTCTGACACCGAATTGTCTCAATTTAAATCCTATTTATCTTGTTACTAGCCACATAACCATGGGAAAGTTATATAATCTATCTGTGACTAAGTTTCCTCTTTATAAAAAGAGGGAAATAACAACATCTTTCAATTGGGTTAAGATATTATATGTGTGTGTGTGTGTGTGTGTGTGTGTGTGTGTATGTTTGTGTGTGTGTGTGTGTGTGTGTGTGTGTGTGTGTGTGTGTGTGTGTGTGTAGTTTTTGGAAGGGGTCCCTGGAGCATAGAAAGCACTATAGCATTATATTAGCAATTCTAGTGATGAAATAAATAAAATCAACAAGATAATGGTTGGTATATTTAAATTACTTTTTATCTTCTGTGAGAAAAACACATATAAAAAAATAATTATACTATTTGGCAAATGAAGTTTGCATCAGTGGGAATATACTAGGCTTTATTGCTATAGAAAACAACTCCCAGATAATAAAGCCTTATTATTCATCTCTTATTCAAGCTACATGTCCACTGAGCATTCAATAGGAGCTCTGTCAGTTACAGTCATTCAAGGATTCAGGTTAAGTGCCTCCCTCAACAGATAGTTCTTCAGTCCTTGAGGCAGAGGATGAAAATGTGGTAAATCACATACAGACACTTAAAACCTTTTCTTAGAAATAACTTGCCAATTTTGCTTATTTATTTAGCCACAACTAGTCGCTTGGCCACTCTAACTTCATATGGAAAGAGGAAGTGCAAGTTTACAATGTGACCCTGTGGAAGACTAGAAATATTTGGTGGATTGAACTAATGTCTACCACTGTCTTTCCATTAATCCTTCATATTGGGAAAAGCTTCTTTCCTACATACTCAATAGTCTTCCTTCCCAAAGAAGATAACATAAAGGTCCTATCTAATAACTGCATCTAGCTCAAGGCCCAATATCTCTGAGTGGTGTCTGATTACAATGCAGCTCCTGTTACTCCAGATAAACACTAAAATGGTCACTAATGTGCTTCTCTTACATATTCAGCATATATAGTGGTGCCCAGGAATAGGATAACCACAATAAACTTACATACTATTCAGGAATGAAAAGAATTGGAGACACATAGCAGGTGGTCATACAACGGTAGCATTTGAGAAATCCTGTTGAATACTCATTGGGTGGGCTCCCTACCTTGAGGATGTTAAATGTTTCATAACTAGGCCCAGATTCTACCTCTCAAAAGGGGTTTCCTGCTACATTGTTCTCTGTGGTTCCTGGGTGTTCCCTCTGGAAGTCTCTTTCTTTTCTTTTATCCTCTTTGACAACATCTAAGGAGGCATTAAAAAATATGCCCTCCTTACAGGCTAAATAGCTTTCTCAGCTCATTTCTTGCATGTAGACAACAGGTAGATATTGGTCACTCTGTCTGGAGTAGTTTCTTTTCTCTCAGGGTGATCGTTCTTTTTGCCGTACAACTCTTAAAAACTTAGCTGGTTTTCCATTTATTTGCTTCTGGTTAGTTCCATGTGTCAACTGCTATACTCAAAAGTCCTTTCTAGATAGGATTTTCTTACGTTGCTGCATTTCTTTGCATCTTTCACTCATAAGTCTCTTTCTCTCAAATTGCAATGCAAGTCCTCTGAGCCTAGCCAGCTTTGGTAGGATAGTCACACAATAAGCTATTTTTTTTCCAGTTAGAAAGACGATTACTCTCAGAAAACTTAGTCCATCTAGAGATTTGAATAGTGGATTGGATGGACATTCTCTTAATTTTATCCTTGCCAAATAAGGATTAAATATTGTCACAGTTTAGCTTTGTAAAAGGGGGAACCCAAAAAACCTGGAATTATGTATAAAAATATTTGCATCTATTATGTTTAAATGTCAATCATCTTCAAAGGACTCTCTATTTGATGTAATATATCTGAGACACTTTTTTTATTACAAAGATGTGGGGTACAATTCAGGGTTAGGCATACAAACATTGATTATGTAGATAACGTTGTTGATGAAGTATTCCCCTCCCTCCCTGGCAGTTTCCCTCAGCCGTCAATCCCACCTCCACTCCCCTGACAGTTTCCCATTACTACCAAATGCTATCTTATAGTATTATAATTGTTCAAGATCCACTTATGAGTGAGAACAAATGGTACTCTGTTCTTTGCTTCTGTAATAGATCACTGAGTATGATCGACTCCAAATCCATCCAAGTTGCTGCAAAGTCCATATATTTGTCCTTCTTTATGGCTGCATAATATTCCATAGTGTATATGTACCACATTTTCTTTATCCAGTCCAGCTTCGATGGGCAACATGGTTTGTTCCATGTTTTTGCTATTGTGAATAGAGCTGCAACAAACATACATGTGCAGGTATCTTTTTTGTAGAAGGATTTGAATTCCTCTGGGTATATTCCCAATAGGGGAATTGCTGGGTCATTTGGAATGTCAATTTCTAGTTCTTTCAGAAATCGCCACACTGTCTTCCAAAGAGGTTGCACTAGTTTGCATTCCCATTGGCAGTGTAGAAGCATTCCTTTTACTCCACATCCTCACCAGCATCTGTTGTTTGTTTTATTAATGCTGGCCATTCTTACTGGGGTTAGGTGATATCTCAGTGTGGTTCTGATTTGCATTTCTCTGATGATGAGTGAGGCTGAGCATTTTTTCATGTGTCTGTTGGCTGCCCATATATCTTCTTTAGAGAAGTGTCTACTCATGTCTTTCGCCTACTTTTTAAAGGGACTGTTTATTATTTTCCTTTCAGCACAGTTGAGTTCATTGTAGATCCTAGATGTTGTTTGGCCTTTGTCAGATATACAGTTGGCAAATATTTTTTCCCATTCTGTGGGCTGTCTCCCTGCTCTCTTGATGGTTTCTTTGGCTTTGCAGAAGCACGTTAGTTTGATGAGGCTCCACTTGTCTATCTTATTTCTTAAGGTATTGGCCTTTAGGGTTCTGAATAGGAATTGGTTGCCAGTTCCAATTTCCATAAGGGTGTCTCCTGCGTCTTCTAAGATTCTTATAGTTTGAGGTTTTACATTTAGGTCTTTAATCCATTTAGAATTAATTTTTGTGTATAGTGTTAGGTAAGGGTCCTATTTCAATCTTCTGCATGTGGTCAGCCAGTTTTCCCAGCACCATTTGCTGAATAGGTTCTCCTCTCCCCAGTGGTTGTTGTTGGAGGCTTTGTCAAAGATGAATTGGTTGAGGAATTGAGGCCTTGCTTCCAGAATCTCTATCCTGTTCCATTGCTCTATGTGCCTGTTCTTGTACCAATACCAGACTGTTTTGATGACTATAGACTTATAGTAAAGTTGGAAGTCTGGAAGTGTGATACCTCCTGCTTTGTTTCTTTCGCTAAGGATTGTTTTGGCTATTCGTAGTTGTTTATGTTTCCATATGAATTTTTGCATTGTTATTTCCAGGTCTGAGAAGAATGATGTTGGTAACTTAATGGGTATTGCATTGAATCTGTAGATTGCCTTTGGTAGTATGGTCATCTTAACAATGTTGATTCTTCCTATCTATGAGCATGGAATATTTTTCCATGTGTTTATGTCTTCTTGGGTTTCTTTGAGCAATGTTTTGTAGTTCTCATTGTAAAGGTCTTTCACTTCTCTGGTTAGGAAGATGCCAAGGTATTTCTTTCTTTCTTTCTTTTTTTTGTGTGGCTATTGTGAATGGGATTGTGCTTTTTATCTGGGTCACTGCCTGCTTGTTTTTGGTGTATAGGAATGCAACTGTCTTTTGCACGTCTATTTTGTACCCTGAGACTTTGTCAAAGTCTTTTATCAGTGCAAGCAGATTTTTGACAGATTCTCGTGAATTTTCAAGGTATAGGACCACGTCATCAGCAAAGTGTGTAACTTGACTTCATCTTTCCTATTTGAATACCCTTGATTTTCTTCTCTTGTTTAATTGCTATTGAGACATTTTTCTATTGCTCAAAATAGTTTTTGAATTCATCCATTTTGATGCCTTTTAGTACTTTGGCCATTTTTTGTTTCACCTCCTCCACACCAGCAAAATGGTTTCCTTTGAGGACTTTTTTCATCTGGGGAAACAAACAAAAAAAATCTCTTGGGGTGAGATTGGGTGAATAAGAAGAGTGGGGCATGAGGGTCACGCTGTTTTTGGTCCAAAACTGCTGAACGCTGTGAGGATTGGGAAGATGCACTTGTAAATCACCCTTCATGAAATGGGCAAACATGTTGAAAAGGATCTCCAAAAACAAAAAATCACCAAAACTGAATGTAGCCTCTCATAACAATGCTAGCTGGTATACTGTTGCTGAAGGGTTCCTAGAACACTTACCTAGTAGAAAAAGTCTCTATTATAATGGGCCCACCTCCAAAACATAATTCCAGGTTTTCTTGGTTCCCTCTTGTATTTTGTAGGTTAGAGTTAAAAAATAGTTATCCCTGAATTTCTGTACTATCCCTCTTTGGTCTTGCTCACTATTAGGCAGGAGAGAGTCATAGGCGGACTCCTTATCACCTAGAAAGTTCTATAGAAGAATCTCTATTTCTTTTTTCTTGTTTTAGCAACGATAACTTTTGTTTTCAAGATATAGAAGCCACATGTTTGAAATTTTAAAATGGTAAAAATAGATTGAGTTGATCTGTTTTTGGAGGAGTGAAGGAGGAAACGATCAATTCCCAGGCAGAAAAAGAAGACTTCTTGGACAGTTTAAAAACCACCCATCTGAAGACTGAGTCCAAGTGCTTAATATGACAGATAAAGTCCTCCAAGATATGCTCACCTTTCCTTCCTCTTCTGGCCTCATATATAATTATTCCTGCCCCCAAATGTAAGCTGACAGCTGGAAACTGCTTTTAGAAGTTCACATAATGATTTCTCTCGCATTGCTTGTTTAGTGTCCCCCTCTGGAATTCTTTTCCTGGTTGCTTTTTAACTCTCCTCAGTCTAAAAACATTTAAGACTTCCCTGTCTCCCTAAGGTTGGGTGAAGGTCCACTTTTCTGTATTCTGATAGTCTGGTGTGTATATCACTATCACAGTTAGTGTGTATACTATCACAGACCAGCTGTAAACAACATAGTGAGACCCTGTTGCTACAAAAATGAAATTAAAAAAACCTGGGCTGGTGGCATACACCTCTAGTCTCAGCTACTTGGGAGGCTGAGATGAAAGAATCACCAAGAGTCCAGGAGGTTGAGGTTGTGGTGAGCCATGATCATGCCACTGCACTCCAGCCTGGACCACAGAGTGAGAGTCCAACCCCAAAAATTAAAACTAAAACGAAATAAAATAAGTACATTTAGAATGATTAAAGATATAAAAGAGTTAATTGAAGTTATAAGCAAATAATGACACTATTAAAAATGAAATTAACATATTTGAAAAATGAGTAAAACTTTTAGAAATAACAAAAATACAATAATTGAAATGAAAGTTTCATTAACTAAAATTTAGACACACATAAAAAGAGAATTAGCAAATTGAAGAAATTACTAAAAATGTAATACAATAAAATAAAGAGTTCAAAAATATAGTTAAGTGATCGATCTTCAGAATACAACTAAAAGATCTAACAAATTGGTAAAAGTGCTTGAAGAAAAGAAAAAGGGGATTGGTGAGAAGCAGTCTGTATAAGTACTATGAACAGACCAAATTTCTCAGATGAAGAAATTAAATCAGAACCAGGATAAGTATAAACAAATCTATGATAGCAATTCTCAGCTTGCTGGGAAACTATACAACATCAAAGAAACTGGTAAAATGTCAGGCAAGTCTCCATATACATGAGCTGTACAAAGCAATTAACAATAAAGTCAACCAATTTGGTGGTAGAATTAAAAAAAGAAACTAAAATTGTGGACAGAAAGGAGAATGTGCCACATGGGAAGAAGTGACTGAGGGCAGATCTCTGAATGTTTGTTAAAAAGTGAATAGCAATGTTGCCTTTTATCTTTATAAGTCCATATGCATAAGAAAATTTTAAGGAAAACAATTTTTAAAAATGGAAATGCAGAGGCTCAGCCTGTAATCCCAGCACTTTGGGAGGCCGAGGCAAGTGGATTGCCTGAGCCCGTGGGTTCGAGACCAGACCTACCCAAATTGGCGAGCCCTCGTCTCTACAATAAATGAAAAATTATTCTGGCTTAGTAGCATGCACCTGTAGTTCTGGCTACTTGGAAGGCTGAGGTGGAAGGATAACCAGAGCCTAGCAAGTTGACACTGGGGTGGCCATGAGCGTCATCCAGCCTGGGCGATTGAGTGAGACTCCAACTCAAAAAAAAAGGGGGGGAATGCTTAATTTCCAAACTAGCAGATAATGTAAAAATAAATAAGGGAAACTCAATTCAACAGAAAGAAGAAATAAAAACAACAAGAGATCAAAACAAAATAAAATGTCAAAAAGTTCAAGTATATCAGAAATTTAAATAAATGTAAAAGCACTGAATCTCATCTCTTAAAAGTTTTTGATTGGATTTTTAAAAAATAGCCCCTTTTCCTTAATAATTAAATTCACAAGACTCAAGTCAGATTCAAGAAAGGGAGGCCTATGCAGTGTGTGTATGTGTGTGTGTGTGTGTGTGTGTGTGTGTGTGTGTGTCGAGGGTGGGAGTTGGGAGGGGGAATGAGTGGGGATAGTTAGTATCAGAGTCCAGACTTAGTAAGTAGGGCATCTGCAAAGAAAAGAAGGACAGATAGCCTGGTGTGGAGTGTAAGAACCCAAGTGGGGGAAAGAGTGTCTGCACTGGGCAGCAGGGATGATGGCAACAGCCATAGTCTGGTATGGAGTGGTAGAACCTGCTGAGTCAGCTTGGTGACTACACAGTGGAGGCAGTGGTGATGGCTTGGCATAGTTGTCAGGGCCTGAGCAAGTTAAATAAAGTGTTGGGTGTCTGTGTAGTGGAAGGCGCACGTGAAGCAACAGCAACTGTAGATCAGTTACAGAAGGATTGATCTGGCTAAAAAAAAAAAAATCAAGGATAATGGGTGTTATAGACTAAATGCTTGTACCTCTCCAAAATTTGTTTATTAAACCCTAACCTCTAATGTAATAGTATTTAGAGATGGAGCCTTGGGTAGGTCATTAGGATTAGATGAGATCACAAGGGCACAGCTCCTCTCTTCCCTTCTCTTCCCTTCTGTTCCCTCTCTCTCTTTCTTCATCTTCAAGCTAGGAAGCAGGCTTTCACCAGGAACTGAATCAGTTGGCATCTTAATCTTAGGTTCCTCAGCTTCTAGAATCGTAAGAAAAAAAATGTATGTTGTTTAAGCAATCTCATATATGAGATTTGTTCCGGCAACCCAAGCAGACTAATACAAAGGGAATAATATTTCTTACTGTGGTAGAAGGAAGTTATAAATATGAAAATCAAATAAACTGGAATTAATCCTGTGGTGTTGCATTGGAATTGGTGATAGCATAAACTCATATTTTTCAATACATACACAGACAGATGAGTAAAAAGCACATATAGATGTAAATGTATACATATATTTAAACATGTATTCCCTGATTATGTCCACTGAGAAACCTGAACAGTTTTGACACCAATATGCATATCTAGCACACTGATCTTCCTTTCTAAATATCATTCTCAGCTACAAGGAACTAGCAGAAATGACTGGTTTTAAGGCTGAGACAGGCAAAGTACAAGAGGAACATGGAAATCTTATTGCAGTAGAAAGTGAGGAAGTGCTCAGAAAATGATGTAGACAAAAGCAGCTTGGAGAGGCAAATATTGGAATGATTTGAGCAACAAAATAATGATAATAATGAATTTTAGCCCACTGAATAAAATAGCAAGTTATTTATCCATATGGATATAAATAAACAAATGCATAAATAAATGGGAGAAGAGAAAGCTTTTTGTTACAACAGAAGGCCAACTAACTTATGTAGATGAAATGATGCAGCAGGCATTATTTGGCAACTATCTTACTAACAATGCAGTCATAAAACATCAATGAATATTAAAACTAATGAGAAAAAATTGATAGGAATGGAATACTTACTTAGTCTCATAGATTTGTTAGTTGCAAAGGGAAAAATAACTTTAGAGTGAAGAAACCTAGAGGACACCACTTTTATTAAGCGATAAAAGTTAACAGTACTACTAGCAGGACAAATTGAAATTGTGCATCATCTGGTAGACTATAATAAGAAAACAATATTATTTTTGTGATAGTCCTGCAATCAATGTATAACCTGAATTCAGTCATGGGAACTATCAGACAAAAATGTAAGGACATTCCACAAAATGGTACTAATTTTTAAAAGTGTCAAGGTCATGAATGCTAAGGAGTCTGAGAACTATTTCAGATTAAAAGAGTAAAACAGACATTGCTAAATGCAACATGTAGCTGTGCGCAGGATAATATTGCTGTAGAAATCATTATTGGGAAAACTACCGAAATCTTAATGGTGTCTGTGGATTACATCATAACTATGTCAGTACTAATTTCCTGATTTTAATGGCTGTATTGTGTTTATTTAGGCAAGGCTCTTGTTCATAGAGATTACACATAAAGTATTCTGGGGCTATGGAGGCATAATGTTTTCAATTTACTCTCAAATTATTCAAAAAAATTATTTGAGCATAGTTCTAAATTTTATGTCTGAATTTTTAAGTATTTCAAAATAAAAATTAAAAAAATACAGCCATATGATGTTTAAGGAGTGATACTTAAAACATAATAAAAGACTGTGTGTGGTGGGATAGAGAAAGATTTAGGGGTAAAATGCTAATCAACAAAATCTCATGCAGCAATGTTTCTATTATATGAAACAGACTTTATAGGGGAAAAAGTCTTATTAGGCATAAAACAGACCACTACATAATGGTAAAAGACAGCATTACATATAATAATAGTAATTATTATATAAAATTATATAAAATAATGTTAGTAATGGTAATAATAATAATGATAAAATACAGAGATATATAATAATTTTGGAGGTGTATACGTCTAAAAGCATAAACATCAAGTAAATGTTAATAGTATTACAATAGGAAGTTTATAGTTCTCTAGTTATACTAGCAGTTTAAGCAGCCAGTTTTCAGTGTTTGATAGACAAAAAGACCAAAGAATTAGTAAGGATATAGGAGACTTAAACTATACAAGTAGCTAATTTTATGAAGTATATATTTATAGACGACTGCATCTTCAAGTTAAGTCATTTACATTTTCAAACACATTTAGAAAAATTACAAAAATTGACCTCTTAGAGGCTGCAAAACAGGTTCAATAAACACAAATAATAAGTGTTATACAAACCATCCTTTCCACAGATGCTATATGAAGTGGAATTGATAATCAAGTGAATGATATATACATACACACAGATGGATAGTCTTACATACACACACAACACAGTTGTGAATAGTTCATTTTTGAACAACTAATCATAATAGATATTTAGAAGGGAATGGCAATAAGAAAACATATAGGATGCAAATAAAGAAGTATTTACAGAGTAGTTTACAACCTCCAAAAGCACATGTTAAGAAAAAAATAAATTTAATAGCTGCTCTTAAACTCAAGAACTAAGGAAAATATCTAAAGAATAAAACCAAATAAAACAGAATAAGGAAAACATAGCAATATTCCAGTGAAATAGAAAGCACCCACATATTAGAATAAAGAAAATCAACCAAAAGATAGTTCTTTAAGTATATTGATAAAATCTACTTGCTATAAAAGATTGATGCAATTTCATATATACAATGGAATATTATGCAGCTATAAAGGTGGACAAACGTATGAACTTCGCAGCAACTTGGATGGATTTAGAGTCAATCATACTCAGTGATCTATCACAGAAACAAAAAACAGAGTGCCATATGTTCTCATTCATAAGCAGACCTTGATCAATTATAATATCATAAGAAAGGGATAGGCAGTAGTGGGAAACTGTCGGGGGAGGGGAGTGGGATTGGCAGTTGAGGGAAACTGCTAGAGGAGGGAGGGGCACACCTCATCAACAAGGGTACCTGCATAATCAATGTTTGTATACCTAACCCTGAACTGTACCCCACATCTTTATAAAAAAAAACTGATGCAATTTCAAGCAACAAAATAGCATTGTTAGGAATGAAAAAGAGAAAACTCCATAGACAGAGAAGAAACAAATCATAAGTTAATTTTATGAAAAACTTCAATGACAATTTTGCTAAAATGGATAATTTTCTAGACCAATTTAATTTAACAGATATTGTTCACCTATATATCCTTTGATGTAATCAACTCAGTGGCTTTAAAATCTGTCAACAAGAAGTATTATACCCAGAAAGTTTTACAAGCATATAATTGCTACCTTTTATAAATCTTTCAGACACTAGAAAAAGAAGGGAAACCCTCTAGCTCATTTTGTGTAACTATTGGAAGCTTGTTCTAAAGCCACTGCCCACCCTATTTCTTCTCTCTTCTCCCTGCACCCCTAGTCCCAATCTCTCTAATTTCTAATCTACCTCAGATGGCCATGAATTCCTGTATTAACAGTACCTGGAAATTCACAATTTCACCTCAGTTCCGCAATATTTATTGAGTAGCCTACTTCATTCCAGACCCTATGACAGTCTTTGGAGTAAAAGGCACATCTACAAAGTAGATTGATTGCCAGCTTGAAGCAAGTAAAGGCTTAGTTTTGGGAGAAAATGCAGCTGGCAACTTATGAATGCCTAAATTATCAACTTATCTACATTTTCCCTCTTCTTGCTGTTTTTTGAGCTGTTTTGTAGTATGAATTTAAACACAAAACAAATGGCAAAGACCTCCCAAGACATAATGTGCCAAACTAATTGTAGATGTATGACATGAAACAGCACAATCCAGAGGAAAAGGCATCATTGAAAGTTAGATGATCAGGCTTATGCGTGTCATTTTTGCTACTGAGTTACCTGCAGCAAATTACTAAACCTCTCTGTGCCTCGATTCAACAGAGCTACTACTATCTCTTCTGTTGGTTTGGCAGTATTGCTGAGAAGTAAATGGAATAAAATTAAATAACACACTTGAAATCCCTTCAAAGAAGATCACATAAATAAAAGTGAGTTTATCATCTTTATCATCATTAATATATAGTGCAAAATAAATTTCTATTTAAAAAATAAATTTTGAGACAGATTTGAAAGCAAGATGGATATAAGTTCACAGGGAAAATGATTTCTTAGAGAAGTATTGTTATATCTTTTCTAGTTTGCATATTCCATAGCATACAATTCCGCAGTGCTATGGCCTTCCAACTGCAATTCACTTGTATTGTGATTCACGAAACATTCATACATGCATACACACATAGCTTTACATATCATATGTATACAAATAAAAGATCTCAAAAAACAATATTTACCTTTTCAGATACCTTTTTACCTTTGAAGCTTGATGTTTCTTTATTCCACTCTCTATATTCCACATAATCTATTTTATTTTATTTTCAAAAGCTGCATTTATTTCATGACTTCACTTTGAAAACTGGTGTTTAAATATATATCTCATTTTCATGTCTTTTTTGAAGATGATTCTAATGAAAGAGCTTATGAAAGCTAATGGAATAAGGTCATGCAAAAGTCACATTTTTTTTTTTCTGTTGGATTCCAGAGCAACCAGTACTAAAAATTTATATTCTGCAATTGAGGAGTTCTGTTTGTGCTGCATCCAGACTTTTAAAAACTGCAGCACAAAAAAGAAAGAAAGAAAGTCACCAGACTTTTCAGTTTCTTTCCAATGACCTTTGGAAGGAAGAATGACTGAAGGGAATTCTTAAGAATGAGCTGACAAGTAAGATGGAAGGAAGCTCTACCCTGTTATATTTTAAGTGTGAATAAATTCTTATTGAATCCAGCTGAATTTTTTTGACTATCATCTCTGTCTTGTTCTAAAAGGGAAATTAGCATGAAATAATTACAATTAGGCTATTATAACCTGGGATACCTCTACATTTTTTTGTTCTCAATTACCTTAACCTTTGGCATGTAAAAGTGAGAAAAGTCATAATAGTTTATAATAGCATAAAATATTAACTTTTTGTACAGTGAAAGAATTTCATTTGCTGAGATATAATGAATTTTTAATGTATATATTACATTTCAAGACTAATTTTAATACATATTAAATCAGCAGGGCAATCTCTTTTTAAAAAACCTTAATGAATCACAATGTAAATAAATATTTATATTTAAATATATAAAACAATTAAATAAAAAAACAATTGAATTGGGAGACACTTATTTCAATCATAAAAAAAATAGAAGAATACATTAGAGTTTTAGAGTTCTTCAAAGAAACAAAACTAATAAAATATAAGAGGACATTTATTATAGGAATTGACTCATGTGGTTTTAGAGAGAAGTCCCATGATCTTCCATCTGCAAGTTGGAGAAACTGGAAACCTGGTAGTATAATTCAGTCCAAATCCAAAGGCCTGAGAACCAAGAAAGGTCACTGGAATAAGTTCTGGTTTGAGTTCAAAGTCTGAAGAATAAGGATTGCAGATGTCTTAGGGCAGGTAAAGATGGATGTTCCAACTTGAACAGAGAGAGTGAATTGACCTTTCCTCTGCCTTTTTCTGCTTAGGGCTTCAATGGATTTGATGATTCCTGCCCACATTGGTGAGGGCCATCTTCTTTACTCAGTCTACAGATTCAAATGCTAATCTCTTTCAAAATCACCCTCATAGGTGCACCTCATAATAATATTTACCAGCTATCTGGGAATCCCTTAGCTCATCTAAGTTGACATATAAAATTAACCATCACTAACAAATTTATTATTTTATGAGAAAATTTGCTTGAGCATTTTTGAAAGATAATGAAAATAGGCAATTAGTATGTTCCTTTTGTATGCTAAGCAGCATGCCTGTTATTTTAGACATTTTAAAATCAGTTCTTTCAAAAATCTTCTGACATTATAATACATGGGAAAGCTGAGGTTTTGATAATTAAGTAGTTAGAAGCAAATCCATATTGCAAACTTTGACCTGTGTCTCCCTCTAAAACCTGAACCCTTAACTTAATACATGTACTTGTCAGAATCCTAAATATTATTATGACAAATAACTCCCAAATATTACTATCACAGGCATTTTTCCTGTATTATAGACTCTCCACATATGCACAGACAACTCTAATTCAATGTGTCCCAAAATGGACATCTTATCTTCTCACCTCATCTTACCCTCACTCACCTCTACCTTCCTGCAAACCCCTCACAGTCTGACTGACTTCTTGACAATCTCCCATTACCTCCTTTCAATGAACAACTCTTGTCAATCACCTACATCAGCAATCTGGGAGATCCTTTTCATTCATTTTGCTCCATAACCACCTCCACTCTACTTAACTCCAATTGTTCACTACATCTTATTGGCCTCCTTGATAGTTGTTGAATCCTTCTACTTTTCTCAAGACCAGTTGTCGCTACCTGGTCAAAAAAGTTCTCACCAGTTTGTTCTTGGCTATTGTCACAGTCTTCTCACTTATTTCTGACTAGTTTTCCTCTGTTCTTGCTTACTATCTACATAGCAGCTACAATGATCTTCATGAAATTATCACGTTTCTTGCTTAAAATCCTTTCATAGCCCCCTTTATCACCATAAGACCTACCACCCTTAGGCTTACATACAAAGTCATTCGTTCATAATCTCATCTCTCTTCAGTCCTTTAACTCTCAATTCTCTTTTTACCTAACCTTTCTAAATTACAATTTTCTGAGCAGCTACACCCTCAACTTCAAACCTTTGTATCTGCTTCTGACTGGCCTAAAATGCTCCTCTCTAACCCTCTACTTTAGGAATTCCTCGTAAATATTACACACACACACACACACACACACACACACACACACACACACACAC
>NW_007252738.1:294843-437024 GCF_000164805.1 Carlito syrichta
GAGAGAGAGAGAGAGAGAGAGAGAGAGAGAGAGAGCAATTCTCATACTACATCATAATCATCTATCTTCCTATCTATATTAGACCAGGAGTTCCTTTAGGGAAGATCCTATACCCTTTCTTCTTTGCATATCCAGGGCTCAGCATAACACATGGTACATAAAAAAGGTCAACCAATGTATCGTGTGAAACACTGCAATGCAGAGTACATTTTGTGATCAAGCTTCTTCAGGACACTAAATAGTAATAAATGGCTTGAAAATTAAACTAGCCTCCAAAAGATGCCTGATTTACTTACAGGACTCTAGGACAAGCACTTATTTTCAAAATTGGATCTTCTATCCTGGGAAAGGAAGTTTGATTAGAAGTTAGAATAACTACTATTATTTACCCCGCATTGGAAAATAAGTCAGAACAGAATAAAGGTCAAAGAAAAATAAATACATTAGACATTTACTTTAATATCATGAAAGAATGTGCTATTTATAAAATGGATGTGATGACACCCTCATCTAGGAAGGTACAAAGAAGTAGAAAAAAGGACAAAAGTAGGAGTTCAGAGGACATAGATTAAACTTTCTGGACCTCAGGTGTAACTGGGGATAACTCTCACTAGTCACATGGGAATGAAAACCTGTCCTACATCTAGCTCTACAAGCCTGTGGTGAGGCTTGGATGAAAAAAAGTATATGTCTCAATTTTGCAAACTACACAGTGTTATCAAATATAAGATTTGTGATCATTAGACTCAAAGATAATCTATTTTATGAAGCTTGCCTGAAGCTCATCTCTTGGAGTACAGCATCATTGCACTCCATCGTTTTAGTTACAATGACAAAATTAGGAATCACTGAGTTCTTCATAGTGTGCCATCTACATCTCTCCCCAGGGGAGCTAGCTCTCCAAGACATAATGCTGCAACTTCATATCCCCAGTGCTCAGTATAATATATGAGAGGCAGCAAGTACTCCATACATGTTTGCTGAATGATTTACCAAAAGGATATTGGTATAAAGTATTCTCTATTGTAAGGTGATTAAAGAACTTTTGTAACAAGCTAGTGTTAAAGAAAGACTGGGGCATACTTTTGGTATTTGGTATCACTATAGGTGTTTTCACTGTTTTAACAAATTAAACAACATTTCAGAGACCTTTAAAAAGAGGAAGAAAAATATTTAAGGGTTAATGAATTTTGAGGAAAAGCTCACCAAGTTACTCCAAAGGATTCCCTATCTTCTACTTTCAGAATCTTATTATTGATTTTAATTTTAGCCATCACTTCGTTTCTTATAAAAATGATATAGATCATGATTTTTTAATTAAACTTTTTTTTGGTAAAATTATACATTTATTTAAAAGTTGCAAAACTAGTACAGAGGGCTTTACATTCTTCAAACTATTTTATAGTTCCCTACGTTACAATCTCATGTAGCCTACTTTTTTTTTAATATAAAATGAGATAGAAGGTAATTTGAGCCAATCTGGTGTAAATGTCTGTGGGAATTATGTGATACCTGCTAGAATAGAAAATAAAGTTTTAATTACAATGATAAAATTAGGAATTACTGAGTTAATTATAGATAATCACAGGCATGTAGAAACATCTGAACTTAGAACTTTGGGTTTATAAAAAAAAATGTATCATAAGTCTGTGAATAGCCTTTGTGGATATATTGCTTGATCTGAAGCAATTCTTATAATAATGGACACAAAATATACTACTTCCTGGAAAATGCTGAAAGAAAAAATGAATAATTCTATTCCATTTACATTAGAAAAGGGTTGAGCAATTCTATATACTACATACAATTGACTAAAGAAGTCAAGGTATAATTAAAATTAAAAAAGTTGAAATATACATGCTTCTTGATAGAAAAGCATACAAATTCTCACAGTGGTAAATTGTAAGAGTACTCATTTTATTTCAGTTGTGCATATGTATACTGAGTATATGTCTACAGACATATTATGGAAGAGTTAATTTTCTTAAAATGCAATTGCTTGGATTTGTTATGAACTTAAGTATTAATTGAGGTTCTTTGCAATGAATGACAAATTTTACCAGGTTAAAAATAAATAAATAAATAAATTATCCAAGCAAGAATTTGTACACATAGTCTTTCACAGCATATAAAGTTAGCAAAATATATTTCCTATGAAATAAATAGGGCTGTAGAAGCATATTTTCTAATTTTTTTACCATTGAATATACTTTACATATTTTCTTTTCCTTTTTCTACATTCTTGCTGCATTATAAAAGGTGTATAATATCATCTGTGGATCTAATTATAAAATATTTTAGGTTAGGCTGTTTCTGAAGTCAAGACATAATTTAGGAAAGAAGTCCTCGTGAATATATCCAAATTACATGGCATTATCCCTTCCTTCTGATACACTTAAAAATATTCAGATACCAAGAGACTCACTCAAAAACTATGGTTTTTCAGTGGATGTAAGTGTGTATTGCAGGCCTGAGAATAGCAGCAGTGGAGTTTTGTACCAAGATATACATCTACTACTCGAGGGAGAGCGGTTGCTTGCCCTGGATTCACTGTATGTTCTTGAGCGAGTCACCTCACATTCTTGAACCTCAGTCAACCCATTTGGAGAATTAGGTGAAAGCTAAGCCTTAGTGAGAAACAGATGCTACATCTGAGATGAGTTTTCTTGTATAAACAAGTAATTCCAAAGTTTAATTCCAAAGAACTTTGCTGTGTGGATGGCCATGATACATGGCCCATATAAAGTAGACAACTGGGTTACGGCTTTGGAATATATATGTTTTTTTAATAGTAGTTATAGCATCATGATATTATATTTGGATTCCTTAAAATACTTTCATCTAAAAAAATAAAATATTTTAATCAAGTTTTTATTCCTTTCTACTTTGTTATTAGTCATATACTATTGTGATTTTTTATGTAAAATGTATTTAATGCTTTTGGAACATATTATAATTTTTACATGGTAAATTATACTTCTAACAAGTCAATTTAAGTTGTGAAGGAAGGGAAAAATATAACTTAAAGTAATACAATTATTACCTAGTGAAAGTCAGTGAAAGTTAAATCTTCTTCTTCTGGGACAAAAGTTAACAATCGAGGGATTTAAAGACTTGTGGTTTTAAAGACAACAGCTAAATCTGCAGTTTGGTTTAATTCCTAGTAGTAACTTGTTACTCTGGTAAATTCTCACATTTTAAAACATATTGTTACTAAAGAGATAGCTAGTTTAATAAATTAAAAAGAATTCCTCAAAGGAAAGAAAAAATCCTCTTGAGAAATATTAGTCTAAGTTGTCTGATTGTGTTCTCTCCTCTACAACTGCTACTTGTCTGATTGAAATTGCTATAAACATCAAAGTAAGATCTGTGGTTCCAGAAACTCTTCAAGCTTGCCATTGCTCTAAATGTATATTTCCTGTGTTGATTCCATGTCTTGCTATCATCGGTGCATATTTCAACGCTTCAGGTTTAATGTGCTGTGGCTTCCCATTGAATAGCTTGTAGTATTTTAAAGAAGGAATAAGTAACATGTGAAGCAGCAAGCTATTGGATAATGTTGAGAATTCTGTGTCGGCTAGTTTGTGATTCCCTGGTTTGTTTTTTTGGCAGCTATGGTGTTCCTGTATTTGATGTTAGCTAAAAGGAGCAGTAGCTTGGCCTTTGAGTGGAAACAATTCAGGAATTTCAGAAGAGAGGAACTAAGCAACAAGAGGCCTGGAGCTATTATCTTCTGAAGAGAGATGAAAGCACTCTTGTCCCTGTGCTTCCCTCGGTTGCCTGCACAGAACTCTTTTGACTTCAGTGTGAAAAGAACATATCTGTGGCAGAATTTGGCCCTGGGTTTCTTGAGAAACTAAGCAAAGTCCAATTGAGTAGATGCAAAATAACTGTTGGCTAGAATATGATCACTCATGAAAGGCCAAAAATGTGATGGGTATAAATCTTAAAACTTGGGGAAAAATGAGGAAAGTCTAAGTTTAAACTTAGTATCTAGATAAAATGCCCAGTGAAAATATTCGATTCACTGAACACCTTCGGAAACAGGCTAGATGAAAGCAGTCCGTTTTGACATTTGGAAACTATTTTGAATGAATTGTCATCATGAAGAATCTTACACTGGTATCATTAGAAGTAGTTTAATTATAAATATTTTTCTTTCTAAAATTCTTATATAAATGGTGAGAATTCTAGAAAAAAGATAACTCAAGTAATATGCTCTTCATATATAATGTATACAGACTTCATATATAGCTATATATGCATATTGCCCTCAAATAAGCATACAATATCTCTCTAGGCATTTGCCAAAGAATATTATTTTGAGGTATACAAAAAAAGGAGTAGCTTTTCATCCTGTGAAAGGCCAGTTCCTGCTGTAATGCTCCCTGACTCACCCACACACCTTGGAAATCTGACCTCCTTGCCATTCCCTGGATTAGGAAGTGAAATTGATGAACACAAAGTAAGACATGCATGTGGGAGTTCTTATGAATTGGAGCTATATGGAAGTGATTCGTCTAATTTTCATCTGGCACCAAGTTCAGATTCTACCATTACTCTTTGATGTAAACATTTTCAAAGAATAACAGAGTTATAACAGTAACATCAATGAGGAAGAAGAAATTAATAAGCTAACCTTGGTTCTGAAAGATTACAAGAGGTGAATTGATGGCATTAAATGTCCCCTTTTCAACTTCAGTTAGTAAAATTACCCCTTGAGGCTACCTTCAGTGAAATTAATTTTAATATTTGAATAGAATGAAACCTGAAAAACTCAAAAGTTTTGCAGTGTATATGATTCACAAAGATTGTTCATGAAAAGTTTTACAGAAAATAAACTATTAGAAAGTGCTTGTTCTGCTATCTCTTATTATGATAGACTGCAAACAGAAAAACCCAACCAAAGAAAAAAAAACCTAAAATAAAACAAGAACTTAAGATTTTACTGGAATCCTTGGCAGAATCTTAAGATAGTTTTATATAAGATTTTGAAACATACCTTCTGAGTTATGTATCTATTTTTGTGGAAAATCTTTGACTGCCTATGTACATCTCTGAACTCAATATTGGTATGTATATTATTTATACTCTGATTTTCAGAACATATACAATACTGAGTGTGTAAGGTAGAAGACATTTTAATTTGATGAAATGTCACTCTCAAAAGATTTGTAAATTTTTTAAAAAAAATCAATGAGTTTAATCTGTTAAATGCGAAATTCTTTTTTTCTTTTCTTGTGGTATACAATACCTAAATGCATTTATATTTCTAAGTGTTAATGTTTTTACATTCATTTTTCATATTTAGAGAATTTTCTCTAAAGAACTCAAAGCTCTTTGATTAGCATCTTATCTAACACTTTGTAAATCAGGGAATTTCAAGAAAAGCATATGGGGTGGGAATAAGTAAAGAGATTTCTCCTTTAAGAAAAGTGTAATCTTTTCTGGGCAGTGAGACCTCATCTCTACAATAAATCAAAAAATCAGCTGGGCGTGGTAGCATGCGCCTGTAATTTCAGCTACTCAGAAGGCTGAGGAGGAAGGATCGCCAGAGCCTAGCAGGTCAAGACTGTGGTGGCCGGGAGCGGCCACTGCACTCCAGTCTGGGCGACAGAGTGAGACTTCAACTCGAAAAAAAAAGAAAAATGTAATTTTTTAAAAGCAACAATTTATTTTCACTTTTCTTCTTCCCCATCATTAATAGTGATCACCTCTATACTCTTTGGAATTAAGAAAAAGTGGGAACAGTGTTTCTTCCAGTTAGCAACTGTTCCATCTCTGCTATGAATTGAGATTGATTCTTATATTTTCATTTAATATAATATAAGAAGGAATAGCTGAGTATGAGGTGATTGTTGGTTTAACTAGTATGATTTCATAATGCCATAGGCTTCTCTTCTGCTTTTTACCTAGATTTCTTTTCAGGAACATCAAATAATGATGGAGAAGAGGCTTAATAAATCTTCCATTTCACTATACCTACCCACTAATTCTGAGCATCCCCAGCTCTTTTCTTCTCTTTTTTGCCAAGTACATTGGCTGTGATTGCCTGTTCAGAATCTAGCCACTTTTCTTTTGGTAATAACTCTCTTATTTTCATTTGAAGAATCACTTTTCTCCCATTTGCAGTCCATGAGGTTTAGATGGAGTTACTCTTTTCATTTGGATCCATGAATGGCTGTATGACTGAAGTTTGCCCATTGGAATATTCTATTCCTCTGACCACAGTGAGATCCAATGCAGGTTGATGGTATTTTATTCTGAGGCTTCTACTGAGAACGTTGATTTTAAAAAAGTCACCTCCATCAGACTTGCCAAGCTGTGGAAAGATGCTATTAAGGGGAAAAATCACCTGAAAATAGGGGCAACTCAGCAGAGCCACGATAGGCAGAGGGACAGCTGCTAATAATATCATCTGAGCACCCACATCCAATGAGGTAATCAAATCTGAAGCATCTGAAGATAACCTGTCCTGGACTTTATTGTTATAAATACTCCCCTTACAATATTTATTTAGCCTACTTTCACTTTAAATTGAGTTTCTGTCATTTGGGTTATTATAATTCTTCCCTTCACATTACATTCCAAAAGTACTAGTGCTTAGCATTGTGTAAAAAATACCAAATGATGCTTACAAGACTTATTTATAAACTAGTTGAAAACTTTCTACAATCTTTAATATTTGGATACTCGAGAATGTCACTTCATAATTTTATCTATCATTTTGTTTTGAATGTAAAACATGAACTATTATACATTTAAAAAATTTTCAATCTAGGGAGAATTTTCAAGATAATTTCTTCCAAGTATTTTATATTATCTGGCAGTGTAGAAAGTATTCGGGTATAATGAGAGACTGTAGATCAGAGTAGAAAGAAGACAGATGCACTACACATCTATTTTGCTACTTGTTAGTAACTTAGAACAAGTTATTTAAGTTCTTAGTGTCAGTTTCTTTAAACTCTTGTTCTGAACATATCTGGCTCATAAATGACACTAAATGTGGTGTTTTAAAATAGTATTATTATTTTCAAAGAGCATAGCTAGTTAATAACACTCTTGCTTTAAACACAAAGTATAACACATTATCAATGTGGTCTTTTGTGCTATTCTACTACTTTATGCTAGAAGGATGGGTAAAATATGTATGACTGAATCTATTCATTATATTTTAGAGTATAAACAAAATCTAAAATAGTTGCCATTTATAAAGTAAGAGAAAGTAGGTGGAGAAACAAGAATTAAGCTATGCATTTCTGAATGTCATATTTTGCAGATTACCTTGGAATCATATTCATTTTACATTATTTTAAAACAGAATTAAATAAAAACTAATCCTTGAAATTTGAAGGCATTATAAAATTTAAAAACTTTACTCTTTAGCAAGTAGGTGCAAACCACACAAAACAAACTACTTCATGTGTCCTTAAAACATGTCATTTGATTGCACAGAATATACCCTATGAGCAAAATAGTTGTGAAATACTCTTTTCACTAATCTTATGTTGTTTGCAGAAGCTATGCTTCACTACAAAATGTTTACTAACAAAGACAAAAGAAAAATAATAAATATTTTTCCAACTTTATTAAGGTATAATTCACAAATAAAATACAATATTCTGAAGGTATACAACTTGATGATTTGAAATACATATACACGTGAACTGATTACCACAATCAAGTCAGTTAACACCTCCATCACCTCACATAGTTACCATTTTTTCTTTTTTTGTGATCAAAACACTTAAGATCTACTCTTTTAGTATTTTCCAAGTGTACAATACTATATTATTAACTATAGTCACTGCTATGGTCTGAAATTCATATGTTGAAACTTAATCACCAATGTGATAATGTTAACAGTTAGCCCCTTTAAGAGGTGATTAAGTCATGAAGGCATGGGTGGGATTAGTGCTCCAAAAGGGCAAAAGTGAATGAGTTTGCTCTCTTCTGCTCCTGCACCATGTGAAGACACCTAGAAGGCACTAACAAAGAAAACGGGTCTTCATCAAGCTGGCACCTTGATCTTGGACTTCCCCAGCTCCAGAATTGTAAAATATAAATTTCTCCTTTTTACACATTATCTATTCTCAGGTATTTTGTTATAGCAGCATAAACAAACTAAAATAGTCACCATACTGTACATTAGATTCCCCGAACTTGTTTATTTTATTACTGGAAGTTTGTAAACTTTGATATATTTCTCCCTTTTTCTTCAACTGTCAATCCCTGGCAATTGCCAGTCTATACTCTGTTTCTATGAATTTGACTATTTTAGATTCCACATATAAGTGAGATCATAAAGTATTTTCTGGTTCCTCTTACTTAGCATAACACCTTTCAATTTCATCCAAATTACTACAAATGGCAAGATTTCCTTTTTTTGTATGACAGAACAATATTTCATTATATATATGAATATAGATATACATATAAATATATACTCACATATATTTATATACATATGTGGTATGGGAAATGTGGTGTATGTATATATAATACATAATGGAGTTTATATATATATTCCTTATAAGATTATATATATAATATATGTTTTATTTTGTTTATACATAATACCACGTTTTCCTGATCCATTCATCCATTGACAGATACTTAGGTTGTTCCCATATTTGGGCTATTTTGAAGGAAGCTGCAGTGAACATGAGAGTGAAAATATCTCTTAAAGAGATTGATTTTGTTTTCTTTGGCTATATACCCACAAGTGGGATGGCTGAATCATAGGGTAGTTCTGTTTTTAATTTTTTGAGTTGCTTCCATACTGTTTTTCACGACTATACCAATTTACATTCCCACTAACAGTGTACAAGGGTTTTCTCTCCTCCACCTCCTTGCCAATACTTGTTATCTCTTATTTTTTTTGACAAAAACCATTCTAATAGTTGTGATGTTATCTCACTGTGGTTTTGGTTTGCGTTTCCCTGAGGACCAGTGATGATGAACATCACTTCATGTACCTGTTGGCCATTTGTATGTCTCCTTTGGAAAAGTGTATCAAGGTCCTTTGCCCATTTTTAAATTGGATTATTTGATTTTTTGCTACTGAGTTTATTAGATATCTTGAATTTAACCCTTTAGATATAGGGTGTGCAAATATTTCCCCCACTCTGAAGGTTGCTTTTTAGTTAGTTGTTTGCTTCCTTGCTGTACAGAAACTTTTTAGTTTGATATTGTCCCACTTGTTTGTTTTTACTTTTGTTAACAGTCATATTTGAAAAAAAGTTATTGCTAGGCCAATGTCAGAGAGTTTTCTCTATGTTTTTTTCTAGGAGTTTGTGATCTCAGGTCTTACATTTAAGCCTTTAATTCACTTCAAGTTAATTTTTGTGCTTGGCATAAGATAGGGCTCCAATTTCTTTCTTTTAAATGTGTATATTTAGTTTTCCCAGTACCACTTATTGAAAAGGTTATCTTTTCTCTATTGTGTATTTCCGGTGGCCTTTGTCGAATATTGACTTTGACAAATATGCACATTTATCTCTGGGATCTCTTCTGTTTTATAGCTTAATGTGCCGGTTTTTATGCCAGTACTATGTTATTTTAATTACTATAGCTTTGTAGTATGGTTTGAAATAAGTAAGTGTGATGCCTTCCATTTTGTTCTTTTTGCTCAAGATTGATTTGACTATGTGGGGTCTTGATGATACCATAAGAATTTTAGAAATTGCTTATATTCTTGTGAAAGACACCAGTGAAATTTTGATAGGAATTGCATTGAATCTGTAGATAACTCTGGGTAATATGAACATTTTAAACTACATTAATTCTTCCAATTAATGAACACTGAATATCTTTCCACTTATTTCCATCTTGATTCTTTTTCACTCTTTTTTTTTTCTTTGCTCTTCTGATGGAATAATTTCTAATAAACTATCTGACTGATTCTTTCTTCTACTTAATAGCATCTGCTGTAGAAGCTCTCTATTGAATTTTATAAGTTATTGTATTCTTAAGCTCTAGAATTTCTAATTTTTCTTAATGTTTGTATTTATTTCTTGAACTTTACATTTTGTTCATGTATTATTTTTCTAATTTTTTTTTAGTTTTCCTTCTGTGTTTTATTGTAGTTCATTATGATCCACTTGGGTAGAACTGCTGGCTTGACTTCCTGCTTTTGTGGGGCAATAATCTGAATTCCACAGCTGAAATGGACTGCTGGCTGGAGACCTCAGTCTGTAAAAGCATGCTGACCTTGCTATGCCCCCTGGCCAGATGGGATCACCAGCTAGACTACACATATGAGTGGAGCCTCTGGTTAGCTCTCTAATGGGAAGAAGACACTGGCATGGATGTGGTGCCACCACCAAGATACATGTGCTGGTTGCTATGAGCCTGGCCCTCTTATTTGATTGTAAACAACTTCAGGTGGTCTATCCCTGACAATTCATCCAGTGTTTTCCATGAGGAAAACAGAAATGGGCCTCCTGAAAAGCACCATGGAATGCTGGGAAAGCTGGATGTTCAACTTCTTTTCCCAACTGAAGCAACTGCAGATTTAGGAGATCCTTCTTGGCATAGTGTTGTGTAGTCTGAAGAGGCCTAAAGTGGCTAAGCAAAAACGATTCCTCTTGGTGTTCCTTGTTTTTGTTTGTTTGTTTGTTGTTTGTTTGTTTGTTTGTTTTTGAGATAGGGTCTCACTCTTTCACTCAGGCTGGAGTGCAGTGACCTGATCATGGCTCACCACAGCTTTGGCCCCCTTGATCAGACAATCCTCCCACCTCTGCCACCCAAATAGCTGGGATTACAGGCCTACGCCACCATGCCTGACTAATTTTAAAAAATTTTTGTGTAGAGATAAGGTCTTCCTATGTTGCCTAGTCTGGTCTCTAACTTCTGGACTCAAGACATCCTCCTGCCTTGGGCTCCCAAAGTTCTAGAATTATGGGCATTAGCCACTGCATCTAGCCTTCTTACTCTTCTAATATGGCTTTTCTTGGTATTTGAGCTCCCCAGAGTGCTTCAGCTTCATACTCAGGATCTGAGATTTTTATAATGTGTTTTTGTCTGTGTATAGTTAGATGTTAGTTGATATTTTTGTAAGGGATACTAAAGCCAGAGACCTCTTGTTCTGCCATCTTGTTGACATCACTCTCAATAATAAATATGTATTTAGATCTCAAATCTACAGAGGTTAGCTAATATGTTCTTGTGTTGCTGATGAGTACATGGTCAATTTTAGATTGACTAAGTGTCTCTGCTGATCTGAGTAGACCTAATCTAAAAGTGTGTTGTAAGCACTCTTGGCTAAGACACATAGCAGAGTAAATGTGGCTCTCCTTATATAAATTTAATGTATTTTGGCCACAGGTGGCTCCAGCAAGAGAGCGGGCAGAAATATACAATTTTTTTTTAGCATATCTTCTTGTATCATGATTTTTGAAATCCTGTTGAATTTATCACATTTAAATAAAAAATGACAAGGGTCTAGTTTCACCAGCAACCATTCCATTCTATGGACTTGACATAGTTTGTACAACTCTGCATGCTATATGCCCAGATTGGGAGGAACCATAACCTTTTGAACTGCTGCTCCTTCCCAGTGACTCTGGAAGGGCTCATTCGTTGCTTGATGCCTGGTTCCATATCTTACAAGGGTTAATAAAACTAGTCCCTACTTCATTGGGGTTGATGTGCGGATTACAAGATGTAATGCATGTGAAGAGCTAAACCTAGTGGAAAGCACACATCGGTGTTTAATAATTATCATGTTTAATTACGGACGCTGCCTTTCTTAAATAGAAGTTCCTTAAGGATGGGGCAGTGTTACAGGTACTTCTGTGTCCTTGGTACCCAGCTTCATGAGGCTATACATTGAGTTTTTATTTCCATGTACTGTTTTAAAAAGTATTGTTGCTGCAAGAAATCACACAACCCCTCATGGAGGTATTCCACTTGCCAAACCTCTATTTACTGTAAAAAAAAAAAAAAAAAAAATTGTGCTCTAGGAACTGTGCTGTTTTCTTCTCACGTTGTTGGTTTCAGCTGAACACATGGTCTTCTCCTCACTGGAGACTTTGGTGAAAGTGTTTTCTGCTATTTATATGGAGGATTTAAATTAAGGGAAATCTAACATACATCAAGGGACCATTTTCCTTGAAGGGTAATAAAGGTAAAATAAGTAAAAGAACCGTGTTGAATAAATACATGTCTTTCTCGTAAAATTTTTGGTCTTTTGTCTTAGTAATAGTCAAAAAGCAATTAACTACTTAGATAGGTCAGCCTGGTCTTTATTTACCTTCTAAGAAATTGTCTTAGATAAATGGTCGGAGTTTTCTTTAGAAATATAAAATGTCAGGCATTCACAGGGTTTTTATTATTTATTTTCTGAGCTCCGTTAAGGTTGATGCTGTCTCATTTTTTCCATTATAAATTCCTTCTTCTCAAGGGGCTGTAACGACCCCAGTAAAAAGAATGGCTTCAGGCAAACACTTCAAGCATTTTCTCTCAGCCTAAGGGGACTTTTGTTCTTTTAGTTTTTGAAAATAAAAACCTATTAAATACTTTTTAAATTACAGGAGTGTTAAAAGTGAAAAAACCCAGGAATGACTGCTTTCGTATGTTCAGTATTATTACCTGGGCTCAGAATTTTTTTAAAAACAGAAATTTTTTAGACCTCCTCTGATTATATTAGCAGCTCCTCTATTGTCTGAGCTAATTCAATATTGTCCATCTGTATGAGTCCATTGGCTTCTGTGGAGATGCTTACTGGAGAATGTTTGGTGGTTAGTTTGTGCTGAGTTATTTCTCTTTCCCTGATAGATAATCCAGTGTCTTCCAGAAGAAACCATTCCATTCAGTACATGGTCACCTTCCCTCAGTGAAACAATACAGTTGTCTTTCATCCTGAGGGCAATGGAGTGATAGTGAATTTTATCACCCTGAATATGGAAGGGCACTAAAAACTTCAAAATATCTATCCCTAATTTACTGCCAGAGAAGTGCTGATCTAGAGACTGGGTTTTAGGCCAAAGACAAGTTCAAGTCAAAGATGTGGTCTTAGAGACACACTTTAGAACCTCACTACCTAAACTCCGGAGGTTTATGCATGATGGGAGTTGGAGATTCTTATCATGCCATAGTGGTCCTAGGTTTCAGGAAGAGCCTGGGCACGACTTCTGTAACCTGGTAACACAAAGGGGATCCATGCATCTTTAGTGTTCTTTTCTTCCCTTTTTGCTCTCTAGTTTAGGACTATTTCATTCTTCATTTCATAGTGAATACTTTAAGAGCAAGATTTTGAATGCCTACTGAAACTACAGATGTGTATCACTGCACCCAGCTTGAATTCAATGCCACTGGAATTCATGCACACACACACCATACATTAAATTTCCTATACCTACTTATGTTCCAAAAAAATTGTTTCAAAGAGAGATTATTTTCTTTAGATTGTGCTGTAATCATCTGGAGAAAGTATTAAGAATAGAGACAGAATTATAAAGCAATGACCATAAGCCTGTCAAAAGATATTATTCATATAGGAAAAAAAATTAGATAATTATGTCACACTATACAAATATAAAGATACAACTGGTTTTTAGAAGCAAATTTGAGGGTGGGTCTTGTAGAGAAGACACAAGACTCCCAAACTATCAAATTTGAAAATTTTGATCATTTCAAAGTGAAAAAATTCTAAACAGTCATGGACCTCACAAAGTTAAAAAATAAACAATAGTTATTTGAAATGCCTATAGACAAAAAAGACAGTGCCTAGGATATATAAAGAATTCCTACAAATCAGCATAAAAATAATAAATGACACAATTAAAAAATGTAAAGAATATAGTACACTATTCATAGGAAAAGAACAATCAATGCACTTAAGAAAAGATGTGCTACTTCATAATAATCAGGGAGTATAAAAAAAACATTGGCTTGTTAGGAATTTAAAATTCTTATGTTATTAAATGTTACTAGGATTTAGAGAAGTGAGGATGCTAATGCTTAACGGAAGTAGAAATCTGTAAAAACCATTTGGAGAAATTTTGACACTATCCAGTAATGTTGAATATGTGCATATCTTCAAGACCTACAGATTACATTTCTAGGTATATGCTTTTGAGGAACTCTTGCACATGTGTTTAAGGAATGTGTACATAAATATTTATTGCAACAATGCTCATAGTGGTGGACAATTGGAATCAACCTAAATGTTCATTCATAGAAGAATGGGTAAATTATGTATGTATGCTTGTATGTATTTCTAATTTTAGCATTGTGAGGAATATGTGAGGATCTGTTACATAAGTAAATTGCATGCAGGTGAGATTTGGGCTTCTAGTGAACTCTCTTTCCCTCTGGTAGTGGATATGGTAACCAACAGGAGGTTGTGTACCCTCATTCCCTCTCCCTCCCTCTCTCCATTAGCAGTGCCCAGCATCAGTTGTTCCTGCCTTTGTGCTTACATGCCCAATGTTTAGGGCCCACTTATGAGTGAGAACATGCAGTATTCAGTTTTTTGTTTCTCTGATAGTTCACTTAGAGTAATGGTCTCCAGCTGCATCCATGTTGCTGCAAAGGATATGATTTTGTCTTCTTTATGACTACATAGTATTCCACTGTGTATATGTACCACATTTTATTTATCCAGTCCACTTTCCATGGGTTTCTGGACTGATTCCATGTTTTTAATATCGTGAATAGTTCTGTAATGAACATATGTGTGCAAGGTTTTTTGGGCAGAAAAATTTATGGTCCTCTGGGTATATTCCCAGAAGAGGGCTTACTGGATTGTATGGTAGCTCAATTTTTAGTTTTTTGAGAAAATGCCACATTATTTTTTTTACAACAGTTGAACTAACTTATATTCCCACCAATAGAGAAGTGGAGATGTTAATGCTTAATGGAAGCAGAAATTTGTAAAAGCCATTTGGAGAAATTTTGACAATATCCAATAATGTTGAATATGTGCATATCCTTCAAGACCTACAAATTACATTTCTAAGTTATGCTTTTGAGGAACTCTTTTCTCCACAGTCTTGTCAACACCTGTTGTTTTTTGACTTTTTAATGATAGCCATCCTGACCAGTGTGAGATGGTATCTCAATGCAATTTTGATTTGCATTTCTCTGATGATTAGTGAAACCTGGCATTTTTTCATATGTTTGTGGGCTGCTTGTGTAAGTCTTCCTTTGAAAAATGTCTGTCGGTTCAGGTCCTTTGCTCACTTTTTAATGGAGTTATTTTTTTCCTATAGATTCATTTGAGTTCCTTGTGGACCCTGGATGTTAGGCCTTTGTTGGGTACATAGCTGGCAAACTTTTTTTTCCCCCAAATGGATAAATTGATTGAATAATTGATTGTAACATTGTGTAATACTCTACAGTAATCAAAACTAATAAAATAAATCTCAACATAGATAAATTTTAAAAGCATAATAGTGAACACAAAAAGCAAGTTGCAGAAATATATAATAATACGTGTGTGGGTTTATATAAATATATATGTATATAAAACCATAACATTCACATATTACTTAAGCCCTGAAAAAGACTCTATAATTATAATTTTTGCTTATATAATTAGTGATATATAGTAAATTTTTTACTTATAGCACAAAAAAAAGAAATACATGAGAATAATTAACACTGAATTGTGATAAAGATTATCTGTGAAGAAAGATGAGGAGAAGAAGGTCAAGCTCACAGGAATCACTACTGTATTTGTAATCCATCATTTCTTAAAAACAAAGTTTGGGAAAAGTATAGGATAATGTGAGAATTTGATAAAGGATGGAGGGAGTGGGAGGGGAGACTTCTGGAAGACTTCCTATTCCTCGACTCTTATTTATCCATATCATTCACATTCACATCCTCTTCTCAGGAGTCCATTTTACCTAAAACACTTACCTATGACTCCAGGTTAACTTTGTATCATTTAGAAACTCTCCATTTATACTAAATTAATTTGTGAGTATTGTATAGATTGGGGATTGTTGATTTTGTTATTTTCTAAGTATTTTAGTCAAAAATGATAGAGCTCGAAAGACCTATTCTCTAATATTAATATAATGTGAGGAGATCAAGACCTAGAATGCATTCATTCATCTATGCAATGAACACCAAACGAGATAATAATCTGTTTTCAAAGAAGGAGACTGTTGTTGTTTTCCTTTCCTTTATATTCCAGGCTTATTGGGCTTTCTACATGTTAGGCAATGAATATGGTTAACTAGACGATGAAAGAAGACCCATTTTGAGAGGTGAAGGTTTGAGCGGTAAGAATGCAAAGTGCTAGAACAGGAAAAACTCAAGTCAGGCATGGTGTCATAGAATTGGGAAAAGGGGCTGTCTCAATACAATATATGAAAAAAAGAGTCAAAGAATGAAACTGTGGACCGAGGCTTACGAAAATAAGGGGCCGGGTGCAGGGTTCACACCTGGAATCTTAGCTCTTTGGGAGGAGTCCACGGGTTTGAGACCACAGGTTCAAGACCAGCCTGGGCAACTTGGTAGGATCTCATCTCTACAATAAACCAGGAAAAGTTGGCTGGGAGTGATGGTGCATGCTACTTGGAGGTAGTTCCAGCTACTTGGAAGGTAGAGGTGGAAGAATCGCCTGAACCAGCAGGTTGAGACTGCAGTGGCCATGAGTATACCCACCGCACTGCAGCCTGGGCAACAGAGTGAGACTCCAACTCAAAAAGAAAAAAAAAGGAAAAAGAAATTCTGTAAGGAAGGGAGACTTTATCTAATAGTTGTCAGTTCTGCATTTTAACCATCCATTTAGCTCTTTATTGACCATCAAGCAAAATAAGCAGGTGCACCAAGGTCAGCGGGGGGGAAATACTAAAGATTTTCCCTAACCTGACCTTGGCTGTCATGGCCATAGTCTTTCACTGCCTCCCTTAATTTTGCATCAATTTTTGTATTGTCTTTATCTACCATGTTTTACTTCAGTTTGCATTATTGAATGTTTTCTTTGGCATGCTGAGTGATCAAAGTTTAAAAGTTTGACTTTAATATGTTGTCAGATACCATATTTGCATCTATCTTATGTCTTGAGAGATGGCTGCAAAGAATCCTTAAGCTCTTTGTTGTAAGCAATGGAAAGACTGAGAGGGCACTGTTGTTGGACTGTGCTGAGGACATCAGTCAGCTTGAGTCTGGCCTGGCACTTATTAATTAATTAATCTCATGTGTTTTAAAAATCTCCCATGTGCCAGGTACTGTGCTGACACTGAAAAGGCATGACGAAAAGAACACAATCCTACTTCCCTTCAAGTTTATAACAGTTGATGGGTCAGGTTGATAAGAGACAATCACAATGCAGTGTATTAAATTTTGTGATAATCCATTTAATCAATATTCTCAGTCATGAGCCAGACTATGTGTGGTAGTGACATTGATCCAAATGTTTTCTTTCCACCAGACAGAGTTGATTTTAGAGCAACTCAGAAAGTGAACCCCCCCCTTTTTTCAAGAAAAGAGAAAACCTAAAATACATACACTAGGCCATAATTATTTACAAACATTTACATTTCAGCTATTCTATTTGCAGCAGCAATTCATAAACCATAATTGTCTAATTCTATTTTCTATTGTATGTACGCATCCTTCTCACAACCAAAGATAATTATCTCTGGGTACACAAATCTAAAATTTGAATTAGAATTTCCTAAAACCACTCTGGAAGTGCTGAAACCACAATACAAAAAGAAATGAGTGCAATACCAGTGTGGGTTGTTAAGCATAAACACTAAGATCTGAATAGAAACAACATGATTCAGTAGATCTGTTATAACTTTGCTACAACTGATATGAATCCATTAATCCTCATGTGATTTTAATAACTGCTTAAAAGAACAGTTTAAAATTTTCTATCTTCAGCCGGGTTCGGTGGCTCAGCCTGTAATCCCACGCCTTTGGGAGGCTGAGGTGAGTGGATTGCCTGAGCCCGCGGATTCGAGACCCGCCTGGGCAGCAAGACCTCATCTCTACAATAAATCAAAAAAATCAGCTGGGCGTGGTAGCGCATGCCTGTAATTCCAGCTACTAGGAAGGCTGAGGCAGAAGGATTGCCGGAACCCAGCAGGTTGAGGCTGCGGTGGCCGGGAGCGGCCACTGCACTCCAGTCTGGGCGACAGAGTGAGAGTCCAACTCAAAAAAAAAAAAAAAAAAAAAAAAAAAAAATTTCTATCTTCAAAGGTAGGCCTAGGTTCTGGGAAGAGAGGTGGTGTATTATTTGCATCCCCGAGAAACCAACACTGTGTCTACTGTATCTATATCCATCATCTATTTCATCCAAATTTTTAAAAACTTGGCATATAATTAAAAGCTTAGTGTAACACTTAAAATTGGACAAAATATTTTTCATTTATTTGAAAGGCAAAGGTTAGTCTGACTCTTACAGAATGAGGAAAGCGGGGCTTGGAGGTATTCTGTGGGTTGCTTAGGATCATACAGTCTTTTAGTAAAAGAGTGAGAAATGGGTCCTAATATTTTTCAAATGTACTTAAGGATGCCCATGTCAGAAAACCTGGAGCCTAGAGGCAGGACTCTAAGCCATTTGCACCTTAGCATCAGGCAGATCCCAGTCACAAAAATAAAACCAACAACCGGAAATTCAATATAGGAAATTAGGTACAGTTTAAAAGAACTTGAAAGAGCAACCTGAGGAAGTTGAGACAACTTCAAGATAAGCAAAAATGTAGGAAATCACCTTTACCTATAGGGCTAGAGGGGAGAAGTGGGGAGAAGCTGAGTACATGGGACCTTGTAGAAGGGGGCCTTTCATGGAGAACTAAAAAGACTACTGAAGACACATTTGGGAGGCAGAGTGGGGGCAATACCCTGGATTCTCCCTACAATAGCCTACAAAATAAGCCCCATAAGGAAGTCAATTTGCAAGTCATCCTGGGAACCAAATTGGAAGTCCATTCCTCCTGGAAAACAGAGCAGTGCATGAAGAGGGTGTGGAGGCATCTGAGGAAAACAATCAACCTGCCTTTTTCAGTTGGAATATCTCTGTGTTTAATCTCACATGCATGTGTTTGGCCTCTTAATAATGTTTCATTTGCAAAAGGGATTCTATGTTTAAAAGACAAAAGTTTGAAATTCACTGTACTAGACCAATTCATTTTTAGAGGACATTCTACATCTTTTGTTAGTATTTTCCACATATAAATTTGTATGCATTTTTCTTTTTAGAAAGTCAAAAATTATATTTCTATTTTTAATTTGTGAATTCTTTTCTCCCTTATAACCTAATCATTCTTTAATCTCAGTTTCTTGAGGTCATTTCCTTTAGTTCTAATGGTGTTATGTTCACAAAGGAGGGATGCGTTTTTAGTTTAAGTGCTCTCAATGTCACAGGAAGTTTCAGAGAAATTAAAGCTCAGAGTAACTTACTAAATTACTCTATAAGACAAGGCTAGACTATTCAGCAGCCAGGACCAAAAGTCTGGGTCTTCAGTTTCTAATTTGGGTGCTAGAGCAATAATTCTTCAATTGGTGATGAGATATTGTGGGATACCTTAGCAGATGTGTAGGAACATCACTAAATATTGTAAAATTTCAAGGGAAATAGAATAACAACATATTCTGGACATGCCATAAACTATTAACGGTTCAACTTTAGATTTTTATGTTTCATTGGTTCACCTCATATCGCTATAAAGCTGAGATTTTTAGTGATAAAAGCAAGAACCACATGAAAATAATTTGGGAACAGAAAACGACAGTAGCAGTGTCCCATCCAAAGTCCTAGAGGCTATGCTGTGATCCACAGGCACTGAATTGTGAGAGTATAAGTCTTTACAAGCTGTTTGGACTTACTACTCGATAGATGGAACTGTTAAGTATTTCTTTTTTCTAGAGTGTGCTGTGAAAAAAATTCCTGTGACATTAAGAACATTTTGTAAACTGAAAACGCACCCCTCCTCTGAGGAGATAACCCCATTAAGACTAAAGGCAATGGCCTGAAGAAATTGAGAATAAGGAAGGAGGAGGCTATAAGGGAGAGAAGAATTTACAGTCTCCTGAATTGTTCTTCCAGAATTCTGGCCATTCTGTCACCACTATCTCTGTTTGCTTTTATCTGAGGAGTAAACATGGGTGACATTGGAGATAAAATTACATTTAGTTTAGCAATTTGAAAGTCAAAGTCATCCTGACAAAGAAAAGAAAGCTGTAGGCATTATTACACTGTGTTTAATCTGTCCTTCAGATCAGGGAGGGGAAAATCTGGCAGATAACTTGCAGGGTTATCAGACTCTCAAAGACCACTGAAAGACCAGCAGAGTGCATTGTCCCTAACACCTTCTATCAGTGCTTGTTTTTATCTCACCTTTTGTCATGTGATCTTAACTGTGGCAATAAGGTTGCCATCTCTTTAATTGTTATTCAGGTGTTAGGGTTTTTTTCCCCTTTCCAAAGTCTAATTCTTGAAGAAGCAATTTTTATATCTTGAGCACTTCCTTCTTATCTCTGTACAGTGTTCTTTAAAATGTACCATTTAATGAAAACTACACCTGACAATAAATTATCCAAAAAAGCATAGACATCTTAAAAAGATCAAAGAAAATAGGGATTGAAGTTTGTAAGTGATGTTATTTTAAACAAAAATGAGTGAAACTGATATCCTGTGACATTATGGAGTGCTGTGATGTTTTGTACTCCAGAGACTACAGAAATAGAAGTCTTAAGATCAAATGATGAGAGACAGAAATCTAAAGAAATCAATTTCAGTATTTTATAAACAGTTTCCTTGTTGTGAGTTAGGATGGAACTAAAAGTCAGTATAATTTCAACAAAAAAACTCTCGCTTTAAATTTTTTAAAATGTGCATTACAGGTGCTGTGACTTCTTATGATGCATAAGTTCTCAGCCTTAGTTATGAATCAAGTCACTCCTGGAAATTAAAAACAATACAGATGTCAAAACCCTGTCCCAAACCTACTGAATCCCAGGGACTAGGATTCTTGAATCTATGTATAAAACACAAATGATGTATAGCAATTGAATTAGGATATTATTGAATTAGATGTAGTCTAGTTTAAAACTATAGACCAGTAGCATCAGTATTGTTCAGAAGCATGTTAGAAAGGCAGTCTCAGATTCCCTCCCTAGACCTACTGACACTGTTCAACAAGATTCCCAGTGATTTTTATTAAAATTTCCAAGCACTTGTATGTCATTGCTCTGACACTTATACAAGCTATATGTCCTCTGTAAGTCTATTTCTCCAGCTAAAGAAACAGATATAATTATACCTACTCAACTTACTCTAGGACTGTTATAAGGATATAAAATGGAATATGGAAAAATACGCAAAAAAACTTCAAAAGATTAAAAGTACACTGTTTATGTAAACTGTTGCTCTAATGTGGTCAATAGAACCACAGATTTGCAGAGCTACTTGGCTCTTCAATTTATTCCACCTTTATATTTGAGCCACATCCTTGATTACTACATGGTTAATCCCCACTCACATTTATTTAGCCTCCTACTACAAATGCCCAAAGGTAGCATTGCATTACTTTATTCTCATAACTTTTAAGTCATAGGGAAGTAAGAAATACAAACAAAAGAGTAGCTTAATTAGTATACATAGAGTGCCTGGTGATACACTATTTATATTAATGTAACTTTGTATTTGGAACCTTGCAAATTAAGGATTTCCATAAAGCCACCTTGGTAGTATGGGTCCCCTAGTTTTTCTCCTTGTGGTTAATTAATGTTTGATTCATGTTGTCTTGATCAACTGGTAATCTTCTTGTAATAAGCTTCTCTGTGATTTTCAGGTAAATTTGGTACTGAAGCTCTGTTATTCATTTCTTTAAAAATAAAATCTGGATGGACATAATCTTTAGAGTTTGCTTAGGCCTGTTCTCCCTTCTCCTTTGGTATATTTCTGATACCTGGCACTATTTGAGTCTATCTGGCTTTTTGTGCCACCCTTTACACCGAGCCCCTTCCCTTCCTACCAGCCTTCTCCTACTCCCCACCCCTGTACTTCTAAGATGTCTATCTGAGAAAGGCTTAGCACTCCCTGGATTCACCTCTAGCTCCACTCCTCATGTCAGACTGCTGATTCAACTGTAATCCTGATTCTCTGCTCTAACTCTTTTATTGTGAAAGTATCTTTCTGCACATACTTGATGGTCTATAATACATCTCAGTCTCCTGCTGTACTGGATGCAAATTCTAATAAAGTTTGGTGAGTTTTTCTCTTTTTTTCCCCCTCTTCTCTCACATTCTTGATTCTTTTTTTTGCATTTCTCCCACCTGAAGTTGTATAATGCATTCATGGCTCCACATGACCCTAGCTTATCCATGCTATTGTTTCTCCCTGCCTTCAACTCTTTCTAAGTCTTACATCATTCTACTGGGCTCAGTTACCATCTTTTGTGTTTAGATTCATTGTGGTTCCCTTCAGTCTGATCTCTGTCTCTAATTTACGGTTGTGTAGTCCCTGGCCATCTGTCGCTAAGGGCAGACTTTAGAATAATAAGGTATTTGACCTCGCTGTTCACATGTTTCTTACTCTTATTTCCCGGATGGTGGGTGGCACTATTTAGTTTTATCAAGAGACATTGTCACTCTGGAGCTATCATGTCTTAGAATACAACTAGAAAGCCCTGAGGAAACAAAACCAGCCCAGGCTCCATATTTCCTATGATTATTTCTTGTCAAAAAACAGTAAGACCAGTGAGGCAGTCATCCAATAGGATTTTGAGAAACTGCAAAAATGTCTTCTGTTTATACTTCTTTAAGGCACTTATTACATGTGGAGTACACATATGACATTTCTAGCAGAGGTTTTATTTTTATATGAACAAACTCAGATTATGTAGTACACATCTTACTATTTAGTTCCAGAGACACAGGCTAATAGCAGCTACCAGTCAGCTTAGAATTCAGTTGATAACAGCATATTATATATAATTTGAATTTAATTTCTGCCTGCAAATTCCAAGAGGTACCTCTTATACATATTATTTGATGTCATCTTGGTGTTTAGAGGTAGTAGAAAATCTAACCAGCAGTTATGATGAGCTATCTATTATTGAAAGATTTTCAAAAATTTTAAGAAATAAATAAAAGGAAGATGAATGTCCTAAGATAGCTCATGAATTTTGTCATTTGCATTTGGGCTTAATTTTAAAATATGAGTAGTTTTTGACAGAAACTCTATGGAGTATTCCCAGAAATATTTCAATATTAAACCATGTGTCAATTACTCATGCTCTGAAGTTCTTACTGTCAGTTGCTTTGCATTCTGTATCTCGTGATTATTGTCATTGTGTTTTTTTCTTTTCCTCTGGAAGAGATTTTTATAACTTATATCCTGATAGCCACCCCCGAGTAAAGTCCCTTCCCCTGTTGAATAGAGATAGCTTATGTAACCTGTAAGATATTATGGAAATGATGGATATTATGGAAATGATGGAATGCGACTTATGAAACTAGGTGATAAAATATACTGGCTTCCTTTTGCTTTTTTGAGCCACTCGATTTTGGGAAAGCCAGCTATCATGTTGTGAGGACAATTAAGAAACTCTATGGAGAAGCTATGTGACAAAGACCTGCAGCTTCCTGCAGGCATAGAGAACGATATAATGAACACTGAAGACTTAAAAGAGGGAGGTTGGGTAGGGGTAGAGGGACAAAAAAACTAACTGGGTACAATGTGCACAGGGGGATTGGTGGGTACACTTAAAACCCAGACGTCTTTGCCACTATGCAATGCAACCATGTAACCAAAAACTGTTTGTATTCCCTACAATTATTATAATTTAAAAAATTAGAAAGAATAGGCAGGAGAGTGTACAGTTTTGAAAACAGACCCCCTAGCCTGAAACAAGCCCTCAGATGACAACCCTGGCTGATATCTTGAATGCCATCTTATAAGAGAACCTGAGTCAGAATTATTCAGCAAAACCACTCCTGAATTTTTGACCCATAGAAAGTGAAAGAAAATTATTGTTTGCTGTTTTAAGCATCCAGATTTTGGAGTAATTTGTCATATAACATAGGTAATGAATGTATAGATATTATATCATCAATGGGAAGATCTCTGACCTGAATGATATTAAACAAATACAAACTCTATATCAAATTGCCAAAAAATTAGTTTATTTATATTTTTATGTCTTAAAAAGTTACATTTCCCTGATTTTATATTTGAAGACAATTTAAGTTAAAAAGTTTTAAAAATACTATCAAATTAAAAAGGAAAGGAATTTTAAAATCATAAATACAGAGATTTTCTGAAGACCTTAAATAACAATAGAAATAGTTATTCTGTCTCTAAATAACAATAGAAATTAGTAATCTCTGTTCAGATTGGCAATTTTTGAGATATACTAAAGACATTAGGGTAACATAATTAAGTGCCACTTGCCAATATTTTCCATTTCTGTGAAAAGTTAACTGAACATATAAAACATATTTTCTCCTGCGGTTGACTTTTATTGTTCTGGGCCTGTAGTAAATGTAAGGCTGCAATGCTTAAGGGTATAATTTTGTGCAGGAAACCACAATATGGTCTGGGAATAATTGCCACAAAGACTAAGATGAAAAGATAAAGTTAGCAAAATTTTTTAACATTCCTATCAAAGTCTATTCTCTGAAAGAAAAATTCCAATGATTTCTTCAGTGATGAAGTCAATATTAGAGGAAATGCTGTCAATTTCATTCTGTTACATAGTGAAGTAATTTTTCTACCTCTATATCTGTTCTTACTTTAGGAAGAAAAAAAGACTCAAATCTTTTTTGCATCAAATTAGGGAAAATTTTTCACATTTCTAGGTTTTTGTAGCTTTAAACATGTCTATCATGTTCCCTTTCCCTTTCACAAAGTCAATCATTCCAGATATTCTTATACCATTTTTATTTGTGATATTACGTAAAGTAAAATAAATTTGAGCCAAATAGTGGATTATTATTGTGGGACGATTCTGGCAATTCCCTGGGGTAACACATAGTGACACTGAAGGTAGTCTTAGTATGATTTTCTTGTTTCTACACCCTCTCTAAATTTGGATCCATGGGATTCAGAGGCAGTATATAAAGCCCAAGAGTTCTTATATCTGTTTGCATTTTAACTTGGAATGCTTAAGTTGGTATAAGATTTTCTTTAAAAATGCACGTGAAAGGGTATGTAGTTATCAACTTTAATTCAGTTTGCAGGAGATCATTGATGAAATTTGCAATGCCCTTCATCTTATCTGTATCTTTACCCCAGAGTTACCCCTGAGTTAAAGTGGGGGAATGTACTCTGCCCACACTGTTGCTGGGAGCTTGCTCCTCTTACTCTATAAGCCCTGCCTTCGGACAGTTCACTAGAATGGCACAACACTTCTATTTGCAGTGTTTAATGGAAAATAAGACCCAAAGATGGTTCCTGTGGCTAAATTCTTGTCAGGAACCCCTCCTGAACATAACAAAACATATTAATAAGAAAGAAATATAAATGAAGAGTCTGATTTCAAAATAAAAACAAGACATCTTCCCCCGCCCCCAAATATTTGTTGGACATATTACAGGCATGCAGCTCATGCCACATGCAGAGGAACATTTTAAGACTTTTTTTTTTTTTTTTTTGCGTTGGAGTCTCACTCTGTCGTCCAGACTGGAGTGCAGTGACCGCTTCCGGCCACCGCAGCTTCAACCTGCTGGGCTCCAGCGATCCTTCAGCCTCAGCCTTCCGAGTAGCCGGAATTACAGGCATGCGCTACCAGCCCAGCTGATTTTTTGATTTATTGTAGAGCTGAGGTCTCGCTGCCCAGGCGGGTCTCGAACCTGCGGGCTCAGGCAATCCACTCACCTCAGCCTCCCAAAGGCGCGGGATTACAGGCTGAGCCATCGAGCCTGGCTTTAAGACTTTTTTAAAGTAGAAGTTTCAAGTCTCTGAATGAATACAGACACAAATAGTAACTAAAAATTCAGAATATTAAGGCACCTTTTGTATGTTTTTCCAGTCAAGCCCTTAGTCATTATTGTGAAATTATTACTAAAAAGATATCATGCTGATAATAGGCAAAGTCAATGACAAGGCTCCAAATTATTGGGAGACTTTAATCCCATGATCTCTCTTTGATATACAAGTCTATGTGGATTCAATATATGAATCCATAGTTATTTGAATAAGACTGCAACTAAGTGATGATTTTATCAACATCTTGCAAATTCACTTTTTTTGTTCTCTTTTTGTGCATAACAGTATTGGTGTTGAATAGAGAAATAGCAAACAGGAACTCCAGCTGGTTAAATCCGAAGCTCTGTTTTCCAAAGACACATAAAATTAATTGAGAATAGCTAATATTCTAGTTTGCAACGCAGTCTGGGTGTGCTCTGTCGGCTTCTGTTACTACATCCCGCCTGTAAACCAGGTGTACCAAACCTCACAAGGAAGTGAAGTCTGGTTTCCAGTAATTAGTGGAATTTTTTGGTGAATGAAAGTCAAAGCAGTAGCAATATATATTATGTTGGAAAGTGTTAGAAAAGTTTTCCTAAAGCTAAAACAGGACCTTACAAATGAAAGCTTCCAATCTCAGTGAAGTAGGATATTCTTAAGCTCATTAAAATTCAATGTCTATTCATCAACCCCTGCTTAAAGAAGAGAGGAGCAAAAAAATATTTTTATGAGGTGGATGAACTGTTCCCTATAAAGCAAACAAGACAAAACAACTCATGCTGATGAACCGTGAAAATAATGACCCACTAAATGTCTTACTGTGCTTAAGGGTTAAAATCAAGTTTCCCTTTCCACTCTTAAAATGTATGCCTTTCAAGTAAGTGTGGTTCATAATTGATGCCGGAATCTCTACTTTATGTTCTCTCAATTTGAAATTATTTTTTCTAAATACAATCATGATTTGAATTATGTTTAATTGTGGATATGTGAGTGCTTATCTAGAAAAAAATGGAAAGGAGACATATTAGGAATCATTGATAGATAATCTATAAAATGGAAATATGTTAAAATAATGAAGGTTTTAGGGGGATATATGAACCATATCTCATATAATAACTCTAAGTTTTTTATAATAAATGCGTCAAAGGAAGTTGAGGAATAATAATCCTATAAATGCAATAGAGTAATGCTATTTGGATCCAGAGTCAAATTGTTAAACAAGTAATGAAAACAAAAACAAAACAAAACAACAAGTAACTCCTGCCCTTATTCAAAAACTGTCGCACTTTTCTATGTATTAACTGTGGAGTCAAATTTCCTGTTGTTTTAGATAGGAATCATGTAATCAACAAATGCCTATCAATACCCATTAGATCTTTAACACTGGACAACACTGAACTATTTTGATTTGTAACAAGATCATCTTCTAGACAGTTTGTGAATGCAGATGGCTGGGCTAGGGCACCAGAACTTGTCGCTAGACCAATTTGGGGAGTTGTTATAAAAAAGTGAAACACTAGGCTAGGAGCAGTGACTCACGCCTATAATCCCAGCATTTTGGGAGGCTAGGTTAGAGGATTGTCTGAGCCCTTGGCTTCAAGACCAGTCTGGGCAACTTGGCAAGACCTCATCTCTACAACAAATCAAAAATTAGCTGGGTGTGGTGGCACGTGCCTGTAATTCCAGTTCCTTGGAAGGCTGAGGCAGAAGGATCACCTGAGCCAGGTTGAGGTTGCGGTGACTATGAGCATTCCACTGCACTCCAACCTGGGCGACAGAGTGAGATTCCAATTCAAAAAAAAAAGGAAAAAAGAAAAAAGAAGTGAAACACTTGAGTCTTTCTATAGGGTGGGAAATAGGAATGGGAGAGATTTTATATAATTTAGAAGATTAGACTTCTACATAGATACAACAATTGTATTTGTACAATTGTAATTGCTGACAATTTGTAATTCTCTCAACTATAAATGTTACCTTTTCTTTTCTTGCATCAGTCAACTGAAGAATAAAATTTAATCAGCCAGTAAGAGATGATATATGACTGCCTAGACCAGTGATGATTGATCTTTCTTGGTGGTAGTCTTCTTTTGAAACTGATATTCATTTGAAACTTTAATGAAAAAGAATATATTTTAATGATTGTATTATGTAATTAAAGAATGTATTAAGAATAAAACTATACGTCTTCAAATTACACCATAGTATATATATAACAAAATAGTAGAAATCTTTACTCTTAACCATAATTTTGTTAGAGAAAGTAGAGGAGCAGTCCTTTGGTTTCACTGAAGGATGATAATTCAAGCTAAAAATATGAATGAAATAATCTGGGAAGTTTTTAGGATGTAAAGAGAAATGGAAGAGGAAGAACACTGGAAGACACAAACAATTATGGGAGAATAAGGGAAGAGAAGTCCATGAAGGAGAATAACAAGCAATAGCCAGAAAGAAAGGAGAGTTGCCAGAAAAGTATTATGACAATGATGGGAGGATTTATTTTCAAGGACAGAGTGAGCATTAGTGCTAAGTGTTACTGAAGTCAGCTAAGATAAAGAAGGCAACCATGTAGCTGGTTATTTAAGAGGAATAGAAGTAAAGTTCCTAGGGCTTTAGGACATCAAGGATCTATGTGAATAGTGTCTTAAATTCTGTTTGTTTTTTAAAATATATTTTCAAGTTCTTGGGCATAATAATAGGTCTTGATATGAAAAAGGTGACTGAATCCATTCATCTCATGTGATTTAGGTGAGATTTCTTTGTCTCATGTGAGTTAGACTTTGCGAAGTGGTGAATGATAGCAATAAATTAAGTGGCAGATTTATTCAGACATGCAGGTTCAATCCAAAATTGATGACAAACAATAGACAACAGATGAAGGAAATTCAGAGAACACCATGCAGGATAAATACCAAAAAATCAACATGTAGGCATATTCTATTCAAACTGCAGAAAACCAAAGCGAAAGAGAAAAATCTTGAGTGAGGCCAGAAGGAATAAAATCCCTATAAACAGAATAATAATTACAGCAAACTTCTCATCAAAAAATATGCCAGCAAGAAGAGAGCTTTAATATATTTAAACATATTTAAATTAAATATATTAAATATATCTAAAATTTTGAATGAAAACCTCATCAACCTAGAATTCTTTTTTTTTTTTTTTTTGAGTTGGAGTCTCACTTTGTCACCCAGACTGGAGTGCAATGGCTGCTCCCGGCCACCACAGCCTCCCCCTGCTGGGCTCCGGCGATCCTTCCGCCTCAACCTTCCAAGTAGCTGGAACTACAGGTGCGCGCTACCACGCCCGGCTAATTTTTTGATTTATTGTAGAGATGAGGTCTCACCAAGTTGCCCAGGCGGATCTCAAACCCGCAGGCTCAGGCAAGTCACTCACCTCAGCCTCCCAAGGCGCAGGATTACACGTTGAGCCACTGAGCCCAGCTAACCTAGAATTCTATATTCAACAAAATTATCTTTCTATAGGAAAGGGAAAGTAAAAAAATTTTAAATATTTTCAAATTGACATCCAAATTTGAGAACCATTGGTTTAGGGAGTGGTGGACTATATCACAAGAATATAAGCAGTGATTCTCATAAATAACTTCAGTCAAACATTTTGACTCAAATTTGTCCACAACCCCTCTTCTTTCAGTGATCACTAAAAATAATTTTGGCTTTGTGAGCTCTGTTTCTCTCTCCTTTCATTGTGAGAAAATTTTACCTAACAGAAAAAGGAAGAGTGGGAAGAAGACAAGACTAATCATGATTTAAAGAAAATTTCTTTTTTTTATTTCTCTTTTTCCCACATGTTGTGTGTGTGTGTGTGTGTGTGTTTGAAAAATATCAGCATGAATGCAGTAACAGTGTGTGCACTAAATGAGGAAAACGTATGGACAGAGAAAGGGAGTTTTCAAATAAGTGTTGTGTAGAGTGTATCCTTTAAATGGTGTTGGAATGACATAAGTACTCAAATTGAGTTGCCTTTTACCTATTCCTCTGTGTTCTACTTCTGTTATAACACTGGATGAGTGGGTTATGACTTGAATCAGTTTAGAGTAAAGATATGTCCTACAATTATCCTCATTAGATTTTTCCCAAGTTTGTTGAAACTACTTAATGCTCATTAAGATTTCCACAGTCATATACTTGGTATTGATAGAAATTTTGTTTAGAGTGTGAATTGTGATAGGTTCAGGGAGGCTTCTATTTGTTTTGTCAAGAGCATGGCACAAGCATTTCTTGGAAAGGGCTACTTCATACCACACAATATATGATCCACAAAATGTTTACGGCTGGGATTATTTTACCATAGAAAGATACCAATAGATTACTGAAAGTATTTCTTTTTTTTTTGTTTTTTGTTTGTTTGTTTTTACACCAAAATATAAAATGTCTTTTATTAGGTTAATTTTTACTTTCTTTCTTTTCTTTTTTTTAATAATCAATATTTTTTATTATGATATTGTGGGGTACAGTTAAGGATTAGGTATACAAATATGCTTCGTTCAGGCACCCTTGTTGATAAGAGGTGTCTCCCCATCCCCAGACAGATATTTACTACCATTAATCCCATCTCCCTCCCCCCCATAGTTTCCCACCACAGTCAGTCATTTTTCTTATGGTAATCTAGACAAAATGAAAAGATATTTCCTCTTGTGAGATAAATTGTTTTAATTGCTCAATTTTGTAGAAATACTTTCAGAATACTACGCAGCCATACTGAAAGTATTTCTACAAAATCGAGCAATTAAAACACTTTATCTCACAAGAGGGACTATCTTTTCATTTTGTCTAGATCCAGTCATTGCACAAATTTGTCTGAAAAAAAAAAATGTGCTGCGCTTCAGGGGGTCAAATTGAGAAATATTAGCAATTAATCAAGCATTATTTTTGTTTCTTTCCCCTTTTATTCTCTTTTCTTTGATTTTATTATCTCCCAATGAAGTTACAGCAGATAGGTTGTAGGGTTATGAAAAGCATTGAACTTGTGTGCCTTCAGAGTTTGTAACTGACTTTTTTTTTTTTTTTTTTTTTTTTTGCTTCTTCTTTTGGGAGAGGAGTTGGGAAGACAAAAAAGACTAAGTTGATGCTCTGGTGATAAAATATTTTCTTTGACTGTTTCTTTACCTCAACCATATAAAACAAAACTGTCCACGGGAGATAATTTGGAGATAGTCTGAGGGTCTGGAATATCTTAGCTGGAGTGATGCTGAGTTAGAATGAACTCGACTCTGCTCATTGAACCCTTATTCCACATGAAACTTTTTTCTTCCATCACATAGAAACTCCATCCAGTGTAAAGAGTTGGAAGAATCTGATAAAGTTGACTATTGTTCATTCCTTTTGCATAGTATTAAACAATGTATTATGATAACTAAGTGTTCTAAATGGACACACGCAGACATACAACACACACACACAGACATAGACACATATGTAAAACATATATCTACGAAACCTTACATAATTTCTAAAAACAGCTAAATTATATATTGCTATAGATCAATGAATATATATTAAAAACATTTACATTATGTAGTATAATGATAAAATGTATAGCTATGAAACCAAAATCACTCATGAAGGCTCATGAGTTTCTCTTTTATCCCAATCCTGTGTTTTCCCTACTACTACTACCCTTATCACTGTTTATCATTACCTTGCAATAAAAAATAATTTTTGGGCAACCCTTTCAGGTCCCCTCCCACTGTGAGAGCTTTTGTGTCCTCTCAATAAATCCTGCTTTCTAAAAAAAAAAAAAAATAGTTTTTTAAAATAATGTATTAATTTTTAGATAATTGTGATTTATGAAAATGCTACTATATTATATATAGCTTTCTGGGCCTTGTTTATTTTATCAGTATTTCTAAAATTTATCCAAGTTTTTGCACTTCCTATTGATGCTGAAGAATATGTTAGTTTCCACCGTTTTGCAATATAAATAATGTTAGTGTACATGTTTTCTAGTATACATATCTGGTGCACATGTACAAAAATTTCGCTGGCAGTCAGATTGGTGTATTTTAAAGCCTACAAATGTACAGCCTACTTTACAAGATAGTGCCTAGTTATTTTGTTTTAAATGGTTACAAAAATTTACTTTCCCAAAAGCAGTATACATGAATTTCTGTTCATCCAACATTATTATTTAAGACTTTGTACTGTCAGAATTTTTAATTGTTGCCAATGTAGTTGGCACACACAAACAATTCCAGAACATAGAAGGGGATTAAATACTTCTTGGTTCATTTTATGAAGCCAGCATTGAACTTTTAAAGAAAACAAAGACTATAAGAAAAGAAAGCCATAGGCTGATATTTGTCATGAACCTAGATGCAAAATCTTGAACAAAATATGGTCAAATTAAATTCAGCAGTACTTAAATATGTTAATGACACCAAGATTGAATGAATTTATCCCAAGAAAGCATGGCTGGTTCTACATTTAAAATCAATTCAATAATTCAATAAACTAAAGAAGAAAAGCCACATGAGTATATTTATACTGACGAAGCATTAGACAAAATTCAACATTCATTTATAATAAAAACTCTTGAGACAGTAAGAATAAATAAGAACTTTCTCAACACAATAAAAGGATCTACCAAAAAAAAAAAAAAAAGGATCTACCAAAAAAAAAAAAAAAAGTTAATACTTAATTGTAGAAGACTGAATTCTTTCCCCCCAAGACTGGCAAAGAGGAAAGTAGGCTCACTCTTACCACCACTCTGAGTCAATATTATACTGGAGGTTCTACCCAATGTAATAAGGCTAAAAAATTAATACGCAAATTAAAATATAAATGCTATACATATTGGAGAAAAAGGAATAAAATTCTCTATTCAAAGATGACATTTTCCACTGTCTATGAAGAATCTATTAAAAAGATATTAGAAATAAAAATTGAGTTTAGCAAAATCAGAATACAAGATCAAAATGCAAAAATTAATCATATTGGTATATATTGCTCATGAACAATTTGAAATTGAATCGAAACCTAGAAAGGAGTATAACTAATGACTGGCTACTCATTATTGAATTATTGATCTACTACTTATTGAATTAATAAGTTAATTCAGTTAATTCAATTCACCTTTTTCTGTACAGAATGTGGTTAAGAATCTTGGTCGGTAGTTGACTTAATTTTCAGAGTACTTCAAAGAAAATAGTTTATTTATTGGATTAGGCTTTTCATAGTTCAACATTCTCTTAGTCTCATTTCAAACCTCTGATGAAGCAAAGGTAATTTAGCAGCTGTGTATGCAACACAGATTGACAAGAACCTTTATTTTTCAACAGTGGGTCTGAAATAGCTTTGGCTGAGTTAAAATCACTTGTGGACAGAAAATGCATCTGATTTGCATTATGGCATCTCATCACTCAAAAGTATATGCTTGATAGGTTATAAGGAAAGGACAGAAAATGAAAGACATCCTGAATAAGATGGCTGAAGTAGCAGTTGAAAAGATTTCCAGTTCTCTTGGAATCCAATATGTCACTACACATTTCATAAAAAAATAAAAAATAAACTGTCTTTCTGGATTACTTATGGGTAAACTTATTAATACGTAATAATGTGTAACTGAAGTTTAGCTGTGGTTTCAATATGGTTCAACTTTTTAATTTTAACTTAAATTTATTTCCTTCAAACCAGTGACTTGAAGCATGGGATGCCTATGTCTTTAGTATAGATTTTTCAATCTATATTTCACAAAGTATATTATGCAGCATGGCATTGCCACGTTCATAAGCTACTAAGAGTTTCTCCCTAGATATCTTGATGATAGATATACCATTGTGTATGTGTGTCTTCACTAGAGCTATAAGGCATTGAAATTTTTTCTCAGCCACAAGTCCACAAGACCCTTGAAGGAGGAAGTCATTATTTTCAAGTCACCACAATGACCTAAGTAAAAACACCTGTTATTTCTATACCTACTATTACAGTAGAAAAGGTACCCACACTAAAAGCTACTCAATTGCTGGTTAAATAATTATTTTAGAGGACTGCTATATATTCCATAATGGTATGATTTTTATTTTTCCTTGTGGATTTTTCTATATATATTATTTTATTTATTTGCTTATTCACTTCAACTATGTGAGAATGTGTTAGGCAATGAACAAATAAATATACATAAATAATTGTATAGAAGGCAAAGTAAAACAAGATTATATAGAAGTATTTATATGAAATAATCAATCCAAAAGGTACAAAATCTTCAAGTTCATAGGCAGCGACATACTCAGATTAGTTTCTTATCACTACAATAAGGCTACCTTTTCGTTCTGCTCTCTGGAGCAATAACAATTAAAAAAAAACAAAACAGTTGTTACAGGACCCGAGACTATCACTGGCTTTTAATCTCATGGCCAATTTTATTTATTACTTAGTTTCAGAAAAAAATGCTAAACTAAATACATTAGACATTTAAAATATAAAATATAGTCAGAAAAGTAAAAGGATATGTAGCTCCTTGTTACTGTGTCAAAATAGCTTAAAATATACTTGAGTTGAAAGAAAGAGAGATTGACCTTGAAGGTTTGTATTAGATTGTTGGTTTACCTTCTAAAGGGGTAGCATCAACTCAAAACCAAGAAAAGTCCAGTTAGAGAAGTCTATGAAGTTTGTATCAGTAATGGTTGATATTAATGTCCTTGAATTCTGTTTACCCAAAGGAAAAATAAGGTAAAAAACTCAGAAACATTTTGTGGGCAGTTTTTATAGTTCAAAACCAGTTTATTTGCTTTGGTGGTTAAGTCTTTTAAAGCAAATCTCATGTTTTTCCAGCCACAGTGGCCACACCATTGTTGAGAAGAGTACAATTTCTGTATTATAATATTAATAACTAGGCGTGAATATTTGCTACAAATGTGAAAGAGGAGAAAAAACTTAAAACAAGCATATTTCTTTTATATGAATGATGCCATTGGAAAAAGAGTTTTTAAAAAATTAGAGGCAAGACTTAGTACACATAAATGGCATCTATTAGTTTTTACAAGGTTATTTTGAACTCACAATTTAAGTTTGGTATTCTAGTTAGCAGAGTGCATTATTAAGCTTGCAATCTGGTGATCTCAAATTGGATAAAGCCAATACAAGTATATGTTAACCCTTAACAAGATTTTAGCGTTGAATGTAAGTATTCACACCATTCTAGTAGATATGAAGGAAAACATCACTTTGATACTATGACTTTGGACTGAAGGCTCTTGTGTGACCATAGGTGCTATATATAAACTTCATGAAGTCACGTAGCCGTTATGGAAACATGTTCCCATTGAGTTAATTGCACCTCTAGTAAAAGACTATTTGAATCAGCTTGAGTTGTGACCTAGATCTCTCATAACACAACAGACATTCTGCATTTGTTAAGCACAGAATATGAGGTCACTATATCAAATTGTAAAATTTCATTGACTATGATAAATTTAAGAATGTCAAAAACATCTTGCTAAAGAGCATCTTAATTTAGGAATCTATGTGTTTATTTTGCCTCATTTCAGGAGATTAGCCAGGAAATAAGGAGAGGAGAAATAGCAAAGAGACTGAGGAAGAGACAGCATAATATGAGTTAATCAGTGTGATAGAATTTGAATTAGAAGTACAAGTTGTGGAATAATGTAGTCTGCCCAATGAAGTGTGGATTCCAGGAGTACAAGTTTTGCTTTGGAAAGCTATTCTGCCTCTGTGAATATAGAAAACACAGATTAAAATAGGTTATTATAGAATTTAACTCACAAGATTATGAAAATCAGTAGCATATTGCATGAACTTAAGCTTGAGACACAGGTCCTCAATAATATCTGGCTTTCCCTTGTTATTACAATATTTATTGTTCAGAATGACAATTATATATTAAGCATACTACACTATGAGATTGTTGAGAAATGAATCACGTCTCATTCATATTTATACCTTCAATACCTTATCACATACCTAGTGATAATGAAATTCAAAAATATTAAATTGAAGTAACAGAAATTGTTAATGAAGGCAGACCATGAAGTGAAATATTTCAAAAATAAACATGTAAATTGTATGTAAGCATTATTGGTAGCATTAGAGTTGTAGTAGTATTAGTAGAAAAAGAATCTGGAATGATTTTTAAATGCAGTGAAGGATTTGGAAGCCAGTGGGGATGGCTCAGGAGAGTTGTTTATTAATCACAAATAATGTTAATTATTTCTCAGAAACTCTGTAAGAATCAAAAATATACTTAACTGTTTGAACCCTGATTGTGCCAAGAAGACTTTCCAAGCTCTCTGGGTTAAATGAACTTTTCCTCTTTGGTTTGCTGTCACATTCACAGTCAAGGTCATGGTCAGTGACAGTCCAGTAGCAACAGAGCTTGTTACTACTCTGGTTACAAGCATTGTTTTAGGTCTTGAGATAGAACTGAATAAGACAATCGAGGTCCTTGCTGCCATGGAGCTTACATTCCCATTATGGTGCTAACATTACATGGGATCTAACTCACACTTAGCTCTCCATTTCACCTCTGTAAATATTCTCTCCATTATTTATCTTCCAAACAAGACAAATAGGTCCATGAAAATAGAAAGTTGTCATATAGTTTTTTCACAGCATAAACTTTTGCTAGGAACAAACGTCTAAACCATAAAACAAAATAAGCTAACAATGACAGCAACAACGACAAAAAGCTACTGGCTGGGAAGCGACAGTGAGTTCTCAATTTGTTGTTCTCAGTTCCACCAATCCACCTTTGCATCACTTGGGTAGATTGATGTTAGAAAATAGAAATGAGTTACTTGGTCATCCTAAATACGAAGGTTTGGGGACACTTTCAAAAGAAGTGGTGAACAAGCAGAAGAAAATACTTACAGTATCAAGTTCACAGTGTGTGTTCAATTGACATGCCTACCAAAATAGGGGGCTGTTTTAATTATTGGTCATATTCTTTACTACATATCACAATGTGAGAGAGCTTACAAGAAAAATGATATTTTAAAATTCTAACTTTTCAATGAAATTTATCCAATAAATTCTGAAACCTATGTGTTCCTAATTATTCTACAAACTATTGAGACACAGTTGCATTCTTTTTTTCCTTTGGAATCCAGTGGGCAAAATTATAATGTAATGATTTATAGTTGAGAGACTTTTAAATTCATTTTACAAGCGACTAATCTATGGTGAGAGTATTATCCAATACAAAAACAACAACACGAAATTATTTGCCAACTACAAGTTACTCACTAACTTGAAACAATGGAATTCTTTAACAGAATAGAAAAATGATGGCAAAATCATATCAAATAATGAAACTACAAGAAATACTTTGAAAATTAATCCAATTACTTCAGATAATTATATTATTTAACATGCAAAGATTAGACTTTTCTCAAACAATATTATTTATAAGTAGTAATTTACCACACACTTCAAAGAATGATTTATCTAACAAGATACATTAACATAATTAAGGTGAACAATTATAAAAAATATAATTAAAGAAAAGTTATTTTAAAAGATTGTTTCTTTATCAATATCTATCTCTATATTACATTTCCAAATGTAAAATAAAGTCAATAAATAATTCTATATTTAGCTTTAATTGGTAGTATTTAACAATTTAGGGTAAAACACAAAGCATTTAAAAAATTTAATGACATATTAAAGGATGCTAAAATTAGACTAAAAGTATTGCTACATTAGATTAAGCCCAAAGAAGATATCAGATGAGTTAGACTTTTGGAAAAGAATGCAAGTATGGTCAGCTTGAAGAAACCATCAGTGCAATGTATCAGCACTTCACATTAAGCACTCTGGACAAAGAAGAGTTATATCCCTCATCTCTGTTTTCTTTTAACTGTTCTCTACTCATGTAGTCACTGTGTTTTCAAAACACCTACATTTTTTATAATGGAAGCAACTTTGGGGGTGAGGGTGAACTTTGGAACTGCTGGAACAGAATTGAATTTCTAGTTGAAGCCCCTTACATAGAATGGCTAGTGTCTTAGGGCAAACAGTAATTCCTTGAAGTGATGGGAAACATCCTCTTCTAAAGTATGCAGACGATAAAAATACAAAAAGGTTTTTCAGCCTCCCTTATAATCTAGTGAAGCAACTAGAATATTTGAGAGTAAGAGGATGAAACATTTTGCGTACTATAGATATATATGAGTAAAATGTCTAAAACATGCAAATGGCTCTATTTCAAGTGATAAGCAAGGAAACCAAAACAAATTGAGAAGTTCTAAGAAACATTCTGCTTTATGAAGGGAGTAGGCTCCTTTCCCAAGGAAAATCTCTGTGGTCTTGGAAGAGAAGCTCCATATACATCCAAAGAATGATATGATCATATTTGAATTAGTAAATATACTTAATTTAGTGCCAGCATAGTTCTATTGACTTGATTCTTTTATCTTTTTTCTAAAAATTACTTTTATTTTTGCCACCTTTATTGGAATGGTGAATTTAAACTATATATATAGTTAGAATGATACAAAATTCCAAATGGAATTAATTCAAATAGTGAATACATATTAATGAAAATAGACTTCCTAAAAAATAGAAAATGTGTATCAGCAAGAATATAACTGTTCCCAAATGTTAAAGGTGTAAGGAGCAAACAAGATTCTCATGGCTATACCATGAATTTGATTTTTTAAATATGTCTTTAATAAGAAAAATATCCATTGGCTTATTGGAGTCTGTATAATGTTAAAATATATGAGGATTATTTTTAAAATGAAAATTCAAATGATTTTTATCTGCTCAAAGAGTAATGGTGAAAAGATGATAAAGTAAAATACAATTGCATGAAAAAGGGAAGGAGGAAGTAATTGCAATTTTCTACCACAGTAGCTTAATATCAATATTAAAGAATTTAGAGTTTAAGGAAATTTAGAGTTTAGATATTTAGAGTTTAAGGAAATCATAGACTCAAAATCTGTCAGATGTGTTGGAGTGGAGGAATTAATAACAGAAAGAATTGTTTATTTAAATACCTGGAGTCAACAAAGGTCATGGCACATTCAGAAACCCATAATAAATCCAGTACGACTGGAACTTATGTTTGTGCTAACAAAACTCTAGGGGTGTTTCTATAGTTGATATAGAGCAGAGGATTGCAAGAAATCTGTGGTTATGATGTGAATATTCATGAGATCTTTAACTACATATATACTAAATAATGATTAGTAAATCTAATCTTAAATTGCCCATTGAACAGTTTAAGAAATTTAAGGGTAAACTAATCCTGTCTTAGCATTAATTTAATTGGAAACAAATATTCTTATAGATCCAAAGCAACTGATAACAAAAATAGGAGTTTGACAAGAAACGTACCATAAAAACATACTTTGTTTTTATTGAATCAATTACAACCTTACAATCCTAAAAGGTATTATACACCAAAATTTTCCAAATAATATGCTTGGTTTCAAAATTATTTGCACTCTAAGAAGATTAGTAGGATCTTTTTGTAACACTATTCATGATTCAATAGAATTTTTATAATGCTGTTTGATAATTCATTTATTAATTTAAGAGATAGTTATTGAAGACAGGTCTTGTGCCAAGAATAACCCATAAACATATGGACTCATCTTTCTTAATAATCATGGAAATAAATGTTAAAATATGGTACAAATATGCATTTAGAAGAAATAAGACCAATTGTTCAATAGATCAGAAGGGTGACTATAGTTAACAATGACCTATTGTACATTTAAAAATATCTAAAAGAAAATAATTCAAATAATCTTAGCATAAAAGAAAGACAAATACTTAAAGTAATAAATATCTCAATCAACCTGATTTGATCTTTACATTCTATATTAATCTGTCAAACTATCACATGTACCTCAAAAACATATTATATATCAATTTCTAAAACAGAAGGATAAAATACTATTGACTGTTAAAAAAATGTTAAAGTTAACAATGAGTTACCATTTCACATCATTGAGTTACTAAAGATATATTTTTTAAGTTCTGAAAATGCAAAGTGTTGATGAGGATATGTTGCATAGGAACCCTACATGTGTATAACCATTGCTATGAAAACTCAGTTTGTAAAGTAATAAATGCATGCACCCCAACAATTTCACTTCTAGATATGTGGGTACTAAGAGATGTGTTCCCAGCCACAAAGGTGAGTGAAGCAAAAATAAGCAAGTAACTAGTAAATCTAGGTTATTTAATAGCATAAAAAATAAATAATTAGCAGTATCTATGAAAACATTCAAAAGTGAAAACAAATTAATGACAGCCAAACTTATCAACATGGATGTATCTCAAAATCAATCTCAGGAAAAAGGTCAGAGAAAATACATAAGGTCTCATTCATTTGTACATAAGATTCAAAAGCAAGCTGAACTTATAGATTTCTAAAGATGAATTCATATGTGATAAAGCTATCATGAAAAATGAGACATTATCACATTCTGTTTTTTTTTTTATTATTCTACCCTTCCTTTCTTTGATAGTTCTATTTATTCTGCTTTTTTGCCTCTCTTTCACCTCATCCAACATTCACCTGTTTACATCTTATATATATAATTTTTTTGAGTCAGAGTCTTACTCTGTTGCCTAGGTTAAAGTGCAGTGATCAGTGATTTACTCAATGCCACTGCAGCCTTGATCTGCTGGGCTCAAGAGATCCTTCCAACTCATCCTTCCAAGTAGCTGGAGCCACAGGCTCGTGCCAGCCCAGCTAATATTTTTGTTTACTGTATAGAGGAACTCTTGCCAAATTGCCCAGGCTGGTATCAAACCCCTGGGCTCAGGCAATCCTCTTGCCTCCACCTCCCAAAGTGATGGCATTACAGGCATGAGTCACCTTGCCTGCTCTTTATCCTTTTATAATAGTCAATTTCAAATGCCATTTCTGCATGATTCTCTTCCTTTTCTGTAATATGACTTCATCATATACTTATTACATTATCCCTTGTACAAAATTATCTATCTACTTGTCTATGATTACTTTTATATTGCAACCATCTCAAAGACAGAAATCACAAGTGTTTTATTTTCACAATCCTATAGCCTCTAGCAAAATGTCTAGCATATGCTACAAATGTTCACATTTTTTTATTGAATTGCATTTCGACTAAAAGTCAGTTTATTATTAAAAAAAACTTTTTACAAGCCTCATAATGAAGCTTTAATGTATGTTTTGAAATTTTAAGCAAAATATAAAGTGAGGAATTGTTTTAGAGACAAAACTATTAAATACAGTAAAAATAGAATTAGATATAGTAAAGATAGGAAAAAGGATTCACCATGTGTGCACATATGAGTGCATGGAGTGCATGCACCCACGTGTGTATGCACAGGCACAGACATTTGACATCTTCTAAGTAATATATGTATGTAACTTTCAACATAAAATCATGTAATAATAATAGAAATATTTCCAAGTCCTCTATTTTCAAATTACTATCACCACAAAATAAGTGTATTTTTTTTAAAAACTTTACTTTCAAAATTGTTAATAAAATTCTATTTTGAAGAGTTTTTATATTTTCAAAAACTTTAAAACTTTTTTTGTTGTTTTGAACCTTGTAGTGCAGCTAAGGGCTTGTTCTAGGAATAAAAGTGCCAGTTCTCTCATTTTGCTTCTCCTTCTGTTACTAATGTTATCTTTGTTTTGAATATTTATAGAAGTCTTTTAAAGTCATCTCATTAGGGTTAGCTTAATTAAAAGTGGATAATATAACCTGTGAATCTACCTAATTGACCACATGTAAACACCTTTCTGTATGCTAACACGCTAAAAGCAAACAAATCTGGAGGGTCTCACTCTCTTTTTTCATGGCACCTCACCTACTATAATTTCTCGTGACCATCAGAGAAAAGGTTGACAATGTCTGTGTTAGATATTAGAAAAATTTAGTGTCTGTCTTGTTTTTTGGTTAAAATATATCACAAAATTTTTCTTGTGGTGTTCAGGTTATGTGATTGTCAATGGAGGATAGGGGATATGAAGAATCAACAAAGAAACTAAATAATAATAATAATAATAATGTCACATACAAATTACTTCCTCTTTATTACCCTTGGTTGAAGACCATGATGTTAGATAATAGTGGTCTTTTACTGTGGTATAAAGAAAAAGAAAATATCAACTGAATAAGCTTAAATGTGAAGACCATTGAGTGGTCAGAATTTAAACCTATTGAACAACCTTAGTTCCACAAACAGAATATTCTTTTTGTGTGTTTTCTTTAACACCATCTCTCCTTCCCCCACTTCTTAAATCATAGAGTTAAAAAAGAAAACCCAATGCATGGGAGAAAACATCTATCATATGACAGAGACGAGGAATCCTACCAAAAAAGTAAATAAATAAAAGCAGTATGTCAACTATGAATTTCATGTTTATGAACGTTTGGTTAGTACTTTTCAAAATTTAAAACATAAGACCACCACTGTGTCTCAAATTAAATATGAATCTATGCACAACTTCCTAAAGAAAACATAAACATATAGAGATGACTTTTATAAGAAGAGTATCCATATAAAAGTATACATGACAAATCAGTAGAGGAGAAAGCAGAGTTTCTGAGAGTTTCTAGAAGAGTGGCACATTTGAAGCCAGGCTGCCCAAGTGTTGCCTCCCACCTCCATCACTGAATTTCTCTAGTCCTTTGTTGTTTCATCTCTAAAATGAGTGATTTGAATTAGTTGACCTCTAAAATCTCTTCCAATACTAGCATTATATAAGGTGTATGTGTTTGGAAAATTTAGGGAGCAAATCAGTTTTTCATTTGAAATAAACATCAGTAGGAAACCGTTTAGATTTTTTTCCCTCAGAGTGAAATTGGTTTTGAATTTATTGAGTGTTTTCTATAGACCAGGAACTGTGACGGTAGCTTTACATGTATTGTTTAAAATCTTTATGAAACCTTCAAGGATAAATTATGATCTCTATTTTACCATAAATAAATTGACTTTCAAAGTAGCTAATGTGACTGAAACAAGATTTGAATGCAAGTATGTCTCAGTCCAATGTCCATATTCTCTCCACTGCAGTGAGATTGTTTGTTGAGACCAGTTCCTGATAGGTGTGAAATAAATTATGAAAAAAATGTAAAGTGTTATTTTACCTTAAAAGTAGGGGCAATAATTAAAAGAGGCAAGGTAAGACAAAGATTTTCATCAATGTACAGTAGACTCATATTATTGTAAAGAGTGGAAGCTAGTCCTCTTTCTCAAACTCAGTTACTCAGTTATGTAGGCTGACTTATATAACAAATAACTTGTAAAATATTTTCTATAAGTTTTTTTTTATTTTCCTGAATGTTTGAAAATGTTGTGTGTGTACTCCATCATGTATATTTACTTTTGTATCTGTAATTTTTTCTAGGTGGCAACAAATCTGTTGCATATTTCATGCTCAATTTAAAAAAACTTACAAGATTTCTATGTATTATGAAAAGATTGCCATCTGTCTCCTATTTAAGTAGATGCATCCTGATTATGTTAGGTGTGTTCTGGCTTCCTTTAAAAACAAATTCTAAATATACATGTAGGAGAAATTTGTCAAAAATGAATTGTCAGCAAGAAACAGGAAAGATTTAAACAAATAAAAAAACTCTTAAAAAGCTTAACAAATAGAAATATCTCAAACCTGAATGCTTAGACTGGATAAAATAACCTTTTCCCTTCACCTCTCATGACTAACTTACAAGAAAATGCGAATGCAACTTGAAACCAATCATTTTAGAAGCTTCAGAAGTTTGGTTAATTTTTCCTTCCTGTGATTTTTACTTTGGAACACCTTCAGGCTTTTGGGATGTGACTAGAGCTAAGAGGGGAAATGCCAAAATACTATAGGGAAGGCTTGCTCCTGGGGGTAATTTAGACCTGGCCTAAGGAAGCAAAATGTTGCTATAAATTTGTGCTAAAGAAAATCTCTGCCTGTGAAATTTCCAGTGAGTTGAACAAATGTGAGAATTTCAGGTAATAAAATATAGATAATCATGTAAAAGTAGGGAATTATTAGAGTTTCATGAGGGTGAGAGCACATTAAGCTCTGGGACCTGAGGCTTGAGTTCTCTCCTTTGCTTTGCCACTAATTTTGTGATTGTTTTCAAACATTTCCCTGAATTTGACAACCTTAAAATACATAGCAGCAAGATTTCATCATGCCTCATCACTAGAAATACAAAAGCATTGTATGTCTGAGCAGATTCCTTTTTTCATTCATTTATTAATTTGATTGCCAACTACATGCCAGGATCCCCAACTAACTTCTGGGGATACAGCAATGAACAAAAAGTATCTTCTCTTTTGGATCATAAATTCTAGGAGTAAATAAAATAATTTTTTAGTATATTAGATTATACTAAGTGACATGCAGATATCCTGGGGAAGAATCCCATAAAATAGGACCAGTATGTACAAAAGTCCTAAGCTGTCCTGGTGCATGTGGGTTTGGGAAGCAGTGAGAACAGAGTAAATGGAGTGAAATAAGCATGGAGGAGAATGGTAAAAGATGTGTTCAGAATATTAGCAAGGAATGAACAAAATTTTTTAGTCTAGAGAACATGCTTATATGTGAAAGAACTAGTAGCCAGCACATTCACTGAAAAAGTTGCTATTCTACCATGGTAGAAGAGTACAACTAAAAGGGCTTTGCTACCTGAGTGTAGAGTTTCAGACTACCCTTCACCAAATGTGTCAATACAACCAATAGGAAGGTAATTAAAAGGGAGAAAACAAGAGAAGGAGACTACTGGAAAAATTATTTCTCCTCCAAATAAACTATGCATTTTGAACATTTCAACCAAAATCCCCAAATGATACTTCCTTTTCCTCTTTTTCCTCTCTTCCATTTCCTTGCCTTGCATTGTCTTCCTTTCTTTTCCCTTCTTTCTCATCTTCTCTTCCCTCCTCTTGCTTTTGTTTGTTTTCCCTCCTCTCCCTTCCCTAAAGATTATAAGCTATACTATTTCATTTACATAATATTCTCAAAATTACACAATTGTAGAGAACAGATTAATGGTTGCAGGTGTAAAATAGAGGGTGGAGATGGGCAGGAAGTAAGAGCTATGAAAGGGCAATGTGAGAGATTCTGTAGCAAGAAAAATATTCTATATATTGACTCTATTAATTCCAATACTCTATTTCTGATATTGTGCTGTAGTTTTTCAAGATGTCACCATAGGAGAAAATTAGTAAATGATAGACAGGATCTCAAGAAAGACAAGATGCAACACTGAAAGAAATCATAGCAGAGATTTTGGCTATAAAAAATTTCACCCAGGAAATAAATAACAAGATGACAACCATGGAAAGTGGAATTAATCAAACAGAAGAAAGAATCTCAGAACTTGAAGACCAAACATGGAATTAATCTGATCTGTAAAAAACAGAGAAAGAAAACTCAGAAAGAAAGAACAAAGCCTCTAAGAGATGTGTGATTATATCAAGAGGCTGAGCCTACATTAGATTGGTTTCCCAGAAGAAGAAAGGGTAATGGAGAACATCTTGGAGCAAGTATTTCAGGAAGTTATCCAAGAAAACTTTTTCATCTTACCAGAGATGTGACCATCCAAACAAAAGAGATATAGAAAACCCTTGCAAGACATCAGATGAGACCAACCCTTGACACATAGTAATTCGCATGCACAAAGTACAAAAGAAAAAATCCTAAAGGTAGCATGAGAGAAAGGCTAGACTACTGACCAGGGGAAACCAATTGGAATAGCAACAGACCTATCAGCAGAAACACTACAAGCTGGAAGGGATTGGAGACCAATATTCAAAATCTTCAAAGATACACAATTTCCGCCAAGAATTTCCTATCCAGCCAAATTCAGCTTCATCAGCAATGGAGAATTAAAATTCTTCCCGACATCCAAACCTTAAGAGATTATGCAGCTTTCAGACTAGCTCTACAGGAGACACTTAAAAAGATATTAGGCACTTAAGAAGGAAAAAAAAGAATGACCACCGCTTCCCAAGAGAATAGCAGAACACAGAATCCATAGAGTATACATTGTGACAGCCAACTTGAAAACACACACATACAACAACCCCAAAACTAAAAGAAAACAAAGAAAAAACTTCATAAGAACCTCATGATGGGAACAAACAATCACATTTCAATAATCTGCCTGAATGTGAATGGACTATATGCACACTGAAAAGACACAGAATGACACATTGAATAAAAAACCATGACCCAATAATTTGCTGCATCCAGAAAACTCACCTTACCACAAGGGATGCAACAGACTCAAAGTTGGAGCAAGTAAAACAAGTTTCCAGGTGAATGGAACACAAAAGACGGCAGGGATAGCAATTTTAATATCAGACAAAACAATCTTTAAGCTATCAAAAATTAAGAAAAGACAGAAGGACACTATGTAATGATAAAAGGTTCAATCCATCATCAAGAATGTCCATTCATATATGCACCCAGCACAGGAGCACCAGTGTTTATAAAGCAACTACTAAGTAAACTAAAAAAAGATATTGACTCTAACACTATTATAGCTTGGGACTTAAATACCCCACTAACCACCCTAGATAGATCATCGAGGCAAAAAAATCAACAAAGAGATCCAGAATCTCAACTTGATGCTTGACCAAATGGACTGAATAGATGCCTACAGAATACTCCACTCAACAACCACAGAATATACATTCTATTTATCACTACATGAAATGTACTCCAAGATCAATCACATGCTCGGTCATAAATCAAGCATAAACAAATTTTATAAGATTGAACTACTACCATGCATCTTCTCAGACCACAGAGGAATAAAAATAAATATCAATACCAACAAAATTCCCCCAAAACCCCCAAAATATGGCCACTAAACAGCATGATACTGAACAACTACTGGGTCAGCACAGATATTGAAACAGAAATTAAAAGATTCCTGGAAACAAATGAAAATGAAAAAACATCTTACCATAACCTCCAGTATGCCATAAAAGCTTTTCTAAGAGGATAATTTGTGTCTCCCTGAACACGCATCAAGAAAATGAAAAGATCACAAGCTAACAGCCTAACAAATCACCAAAAGAAGCTGGAAAGAATAGACCACCAAAACCCTAACTTTAGCAGAAGAAAACAGATCACCAAAGTAAAAGCCCAAATATGGGACATAAAAGATAAAAATATCATTAAAAAAATCAACAAAATAAAAAGCTGATTCTTTGAAAGAATGAACAAGATTGACAGACTCTTAACCAGAATGACCAAGAAAAAGAGAGAAAATCCCAAATAAACACAATCAGAAATGCAAAAGATCAAATCACTTCTGACCCCAAAGAAATACAAAAGATTATCAGAGATTACTAATTATCAGAGATTACTATGCACACCTGTATGGAAACAAACTTGATAACCTAAATGAAATGGAGGACTTTCTGACATCACACAACCTCCCAAGGTTGAAACAAGAAGACATTGAGATGCTAATAGACCAATAACAACCAAGGAAATTGACTTTATCATTAAAAAACTACCTACCAAAAAAAAAAAAAAAAAAGCAACAGCAACAAAAAAACCCCGGACCAGACAGCTTTCCAGCAGAATTCTACAAAACGTACAAGGAGGAACAGACACCAATCATATTGACAGTATTCCAGGCAATTGAGAAAGACAGAATTCTCCCCAAATTGTTTTACAAAGCTAACATAATACTGATACCCAAACTGGCTAACCATCCAACAAAAAAACAGAACTACAGGCCAATATCCCTAATTAACATAGATGCAAAAATTCTCAACAAGATCCTAGCAAATTGGATCCAACAACACATCTAAAAACCATCTACCGTGACAAAGTAGGCTTCATCCCCAGGATGCAGGGCTGGTTCAATATCCGCAAGACCGTAAGTGTAGTTACATACATCAACATATGTAAAAACAAGAACCACATGATCATCTCATTGGATACAGAAAAAGCTTTTGATAAAATCCAGCATCCTTTCTTGATAAACACCTTCAAACACCTTAGTATAGAAGGAACATACCTCAAAATAGTAGGCATCATCTACGATAAACCCACAGTCAGCATATTACTAAATGAACAGAAACTGGAAACACTTCCCCTGAAAATAAGACAAGGCTGCCCACTCTTACCCCTCTTGTTCAACATTGTGTTGGAAGTCCTAGCTCAGGTAATTAGACAATTAGACAAGAGAAGGAAATCAGGGGTATCCAAATAGAAAAAGAGGAAGTTAAGTTATCCTTCTTTGCTGATGATATGATCCTATACCTTGAAAATCCAAGAGAATCTGTCAAAAACCTGCTTGTACTCATAAAGGACTTTGGCAAAGTCTCGAGGTACAAAATAATTGTGCAAAAGATAGTTGCATTATGTACACCAACAACAAGCAGGCAGAGAATCAAATAAAGAGCACAATCCCATTCACAATAGCCACAAAACAATGAAATACCTCAGCATCTTCCTAGTCAGAGAAGTGAAAGAACTTTACAATGGGAACTACAAAAACACTGCTCAAAGAATCCAAGAAGACACAAACAAATGGAAAAATATTCCATGCTCATGGATAGGAAGAATCAACATTGTTAAGATGTCCATCCTACCAAAGGCAATTTATAGATTCAACGCAATACCCAATAATAATAAATTACCAACATATTCTTCTCAGACCTGGAAATGACAATATGGAAATTCACATGGAAACATAAACAACCACAAATAGCCAAAACAGCACTTAGCAAAAGAAACAATGTGGGCGGTATCACATTTTCAGACTTTGAACTTTACTATAATGCTACAAAAATCAAAACAGCCTGGTATTGGTACAATAATAGGCATATGGACCAATGGAATAAGAGTGATTCTAGAAGCAAAACCTCAATTTCTCAATTTCAATTTTGCTCTAAATTTATCCAAGTTGCTGTGAAGTTCATATGTTTGTTCTTCTTTGTGACTGCATAATATTTCCTTATTTATATGTACCACATTTAAAAAATCTAGTCCAGTTTCAATGGGCAGCATGATTGGTTCATGTTTCTGCTATTGTGAATAGTGCTACAATAAACAGGTGTTTGTATACAGGTATCTTTTTTAGAATGATTTTAGTTCCTCTCAGTATATTATCAGTAGGAAGATTGCTGGGTCATATACAAAGCTTCCACTAACAACCATTGAGGAGAGGAGAACTTATTTAGTAAATGGTTCTGGGAAAACTGGCTGACCACATGCAGAAGATTGAAACAGGACCCCTACCCTTCACCATATACAAAAATCAACTCTAAATAGTTCAAGACCTAAACATAAAACCTCAAACTATAAGAATCTTAGAAAACACAGTAGACACCCTTGGAAATTGGAACTGGCAACCAATTCCTGATTAAAACTCCAAGTGCCTATACCATAGAAGATAAGCTAGACAAGTGGGACCTCATCAAACTGACAAATTCTGCAAAGCCAAAGAAACCATCAAGAGAGCAAGGAGACAGCTCACAGAGTGGGAAAAAAAATATTTGTCAGCCGTATATCTCACAAAGACCTAACATCTAGGATTTACAAGGAACTCAAATGTGCCTAAAGGAAAAAAACAAACAGCCCCATTAAAAAGTGGGCAAAAGATATGAATAGACATTTCTCAAAAGAAGATATATGGGCAATCAACAGACACGTGAAAAAGTGCTCAGCTTCACTCATCATCAGAGAAATGCAAATCAAAACCACGTTGAGATACCACCTAACCAGTAAGAATGGCCATCATTAATAAAACAAACAAACCGGGCTCGGTGGCTCAGCCTGTAATCCCGCGCCTTTGGGAGTCTTGAGGTGAGTGGATTGCCTGAGCCTGCGGGTTCGAGACCCGCCTGGGCAGCGAGACCTCATCTCTACAATAAATCAAAAAATCAGCAGAGCGTGGTAGCGCACGCCTGTAATTCCGGCTACTCGGAAGGCTGAGGTGGCAGGATCGCCGGAGCCCAGGAGGCGAAGCTGCGGTGGCTGGAAGCAGCCACTGCACTCCAGTCTGGGAGACCAAGTGAGACTCCAACTCAAAAAAATAAAAAAAAACCCAAAAGGAATGCTTCTACACTGCTGGTGGGAATGCAAACTAGTGCAACCTCTTTGGAAAACAGTGTGATGACTTCTAAAAGACCTAGACACTGACCTACCATAATAAGGCCTAGCAATCCCTCTACTGGGACTATACCCAGAGGAACTCAAATCATCCTACAAAAAAGATACCTATATGTGCATGTTTATTTCAGCACTATTCACAACAGCAAAAAAAATAGAACCAAATGTGCTGCCCATCAAAACTGAACTCGTTAAAAAAAATGTGGTATATATGCACAATGGAATATTATGCAGCCATAAAGAAGTACAAACACATGAACTTCACAGCAACTTGGATGGATTCAGTCTATCATACTCAGTGATCTACTACAGAAACAAAGAACAGAGTACCACCTGTTCTCACTTGTAAGTAGACACGGAACATGTCCGATAATACTATTAGAAAGGAATTGTCAGTAATGGGATACAGCTCGGGTGGAGGGAGGAGACACAACATCAATAAGAGTACCTGATCCCAAACCCCAGGCAAAGTGGGGACAAAAGGGAGGCCCAAATGTTACCTGAACGATGATCACTTTGTATATCTAATCCTTAATTGTACCCCACATCTTTAAAATAAAATTTTAAACTTTTTTTAAAAAGGTAGACTGGATCTCTATATTATTTATTTTAAAAGTGTGTGTATCTACAAATATCTCAGAATAAAAGTTTAATTTAAAATACTGAACATCTGTGATATTAGAAGAGACTTTGAAGCAGTTGAGCTCCCTCACTTACAATACTCTTTCCCTGTCATCTTCATGCTAATGCTGCCTTGGCATCAGATATTTCCTAGCATTTTTATTCCTGGTACTGTACAGCATCATTACCTATAATTTAAATTCATCTGCTCTCCTAAATAAACAAGTTGTAATACTGTGATAAATGAGCTTTGTACATGGAGGCTGATGAGTATAGCCACTTGAGAGTAGAAAGACCACACAGATGAATAAAAGTGTTTTTGGTTGAACAAGATAAACTGATTCCAAAACTCATACAAAATAGCAAAGGGCCAGGAAGCATTTGGAGCATTTTTGGCAAAAAGAAGAAATTAAGTTGACTGTCCTCTTTACCCCTTTTTCTGCCAAGACACCAGTTATATATATTTGTTTGCACTTCACCAAATCTTCCTCAGCAGTTGATGTTATCCAAATTTCTAATTTTTTTCTAATCTGATGGATATGAAGTGGTCTCTTATTGTTTTATGTTCTAGGAATATGTAGAACTACTTGGTATATTTTGCATGCTAATCTCCCTCAATAATATATACTGCAAATATCATTTCCCATTCTGAAATTTTTATGAGTTTTTATAATATAAGCTTTTGTCTTAAAATATTGTTCAAACTTAACTGAAACTATTTGGTATATTAAGCCTTTAGTCATCAAAACAGTGTATATACTGAAGAAACAGAGAAAAGTTTTAATAGAAGAGACTAAAGTGTCAAAAAATAGACACACACATATTGAAATTCAGTTTCTAAGTAAAACAGCTATGTGTCCTGGCTTGCCAGTCACAGTTTCTGCTTAGCCCCATTGTCCACAAGCATAATTATTAATAATGCTTCTATTCAATTTCAAAAAATTTTTGGTTTAGATGAAACAATATATATGATTATACATGACAGAGATCAACTTAGAAATAAATAGGGTATCACTGGCTATCCATATAAAAAAAAAGAATAAAAAATTACCCATAGCCTACACCATAACAAAAATAAATTCCACATTTATTGAAAATCTAAATGTAAAAAGAAGCCTTCAAATTTTCAGAAATAATCATGAGAAAATCTTTGCAACATTCAGATGGGAAGAGTTTTTTTTTTTTTTTAATGATGTAAATTTACAAACCATGTTAAAATTTAACATTTAAATTTTCCTTTTGGAGACATCTTGGAGAGCAATGGCAAGTTCAAAGATGCTCAAGCCCTGGAGTCCACCTTTAGTTACATAGTGAAGAGACTTTTTGACCTTGAACACAAAAGGACTTGTACAAGATATTTACAACATCAATGTTCATAAAAATTTAGAAATGACTTATATATGTATCAATTTGAAGAAAGATAAAGAAATTGAGGTATTTCCATAAAATGGAACGTATTGTACCATTTAAAACAAGTGAGTCAAATACAAATTTGTACAAAATCAAAGGGAGGCAGATCTTGTCATTTTTCTCTCCAAAATGACTTGGCCACCTGTTTCCTATCTTCTGTATGCAAAGAGTGCTGAAGGCAAATGCACATTTCATCAAAGACTATTTTTTGCAAAAGTGGAAAAAGGAAGAGAGTAGATACTTTTTCTGTTGTTTTACTATTTCTTAGCAGATTCTTAATTTAAAAGGAATATCCTGTCTATGGTATATTGTATTTTAGTTACCAAGAGATATCTTAGAAATAATGAAGAGTATAGTCTTAGAAAAAAGAAATGCAAAGATACACTTTAGAACTGAAAACATTTCCAAATTTTTATTCTGTTCTTTGTTAAACTCAGATATGTTAATATAAAATTTGCTAGTTCAAGAAACAGAAAACCAAATACTACATGTTCTCACTTACAAGTGGGAGCTAAACACTGGGTATACACAGGCATAAAGATGGGAACAACAGATACTGGGGATCCCTAAAGATGGGAGGACAGGAGGGGTTGAAGTCTGAAAAACGACCTCTTGGTACCATGCCACTAGTTGCGTGATGAGTTCAGTAGAAACTCATACCTCACTATCACACAGTATATCTGCGTGTATACCCTCTGAAGTTAAATTTTTTAAAAAAAATGTTGCCCTGGAAACAAAAAAAAAGTTGCTAGTTTATATGACATTTTAGGTCCTCCAGAAAAAAAAAAAATTACACAGATAAGGTAAATTAAATATACATTGTGTTCAGTTTTCTTGGGCCAAACTGTATTTACACCATATGATTACTTCTAACACTTATTTTAAAGTAAGGTTATTTTTACTTCAAAAGGATTTTTCATCCTTATATCTATTTCTGACTTTGGCTACTTAAATATTTTCTCTAATCCATTAAACTAATATTTGCCCTTGCTTCATGGAGATTTGGGTATTTCCACTGGGTTTGAAGAGTATTTTTCTTCATCTTTGGTTTCACTTCTAGCCACCAGTTTACCATGGTGTTAAAACTGGATATCAGAAGGAAAAGAGATATCTGTACTAAAAAAAAAAATTGTTCACTTAGATTGGCTATTTGATGTTGATATTGAGGAATCAATCCATGCACTGAGACACTGGGATCTGTGTCATAAACAGTATTCAAGGTGCAGAGGTGGGGTACTCTAGTTATTTGGACAGTTTTAACATTGCTTCTTCATCTATGGGCTTAAAATCCTTCATATTTTCCATTCCTCTCCTTTCTGCCTCTTCAGATGCTTCACAGAAAACAAAGTAGTTAATGTGAGGGTGTTAGGGGCAGGCATAATGGTGGTGAGGGTTAGTAGAATAATCAAGGACCCATTACCCTCTACTTTGTATTTTAATTAGAAGTTAGATTGTAGTGTTGATAATATGAGCTGTCTTGTTTGGACCCTATTAGAACACAATTTCTTTAAAAATGTCTGCTATAGAAATAACCATACCTTGCATTTTTAAAAATGTGTTTCTTCAGAGGCATTCAGGGTGTGCTCATCAGAATATAAACCGGTAAATACTAACATGATAAATGACAACGTGAAATGCCATCCTACTTGTGAGAAGTACTGTACCTCATTTCTTTGACTTGCATTGGCTGTGTAGTAATTGTTGGGAAAACATCTGGTTACTGCCACATATTTTAGTATCCGATCTCATTGCGTGACATTTTGTTCTGTGACATTTAGTTCCCACTTGGGACTAAGAATTGGAAACCTAAAATTAAGTTCCATTTCCAACATAATAATAGGGAATTGTCCTAGATAATGATGCTTGAGTTTCCCAGTAACGAAATTTCAACACAGCACACTGGAAAAAAATAATAGCAAATTGTTACCGGTAATTTTCTTTACAAAAATGCAAATACATAGACAGACCCCAGAAACTGACAATTCCTCTGTGAAACCATGTGGGTCTGATACATGTGGTATGATCCCATGATCATTTTCTCTATTTATTCTTGGAAAATTTGTCTGTTTATATTTCTAATTACCTGTTGCTACTGCTAATGGAGTTAATATCTGAGCTCTGTAACACAGTACATGGAAGGCCCACCAAGATCTGGCTCTGTCCAACCCCCGATCTCATGCAAACTCTCCATGCTCCAGGGGTGCTGAATGGTTTGCAAGTTCCTGCACAGACCAAGTTGCTTGTTCGTCAGGAGTCACAGATATCATCTCTGGAACTTTTCTTAGGTTTCAGAATATTGCTCTTTGCTTTTTTGGGCTCAAGATAAATTCAAACAAACTCTCTTACAGTGAAGTTTATATACCTACATAACTTTTAGTTTCCCTTTATAGAACTTTTTATTTTCTGTAAGTAAACATTTAAGAATGTTCCTTTTGGAATGTCTGAGTATACTTTTCTAATCTTTAGGTTTTCTGCACCATAACTGTGTTTATTATAGGTTCTCTTTGCTGAATCTTCCATAAGATAAAATGGGAAAGACCTTAAGTAATTGCCATTTTGCCTCTGCCTGAATTTGGACTTAAAGCATGGCTCTAGTTTATATCCTAGAACTAGACTGGTCATTTCATTCTTACTCTCCTATTCTGTTGTCTCTTTCCAAAAATGTACGCCTCCCTCATCAATTTGCTCCTAGAAAGTGCTGTGTGGCTTCAAGTTTCTGTAGTGGACATATTAAATCCACATGCTATGTAAGTTAAAGCAGAGGCAACCATTATTCAGAGAAGGTTAAGTTGTTTGCTACAGTTTTTTTTCCAAATAGTCCCCCCCCCTTTTTTTAATCAACAAACGCACTGCATTTTTAGGGTATTTTAGAGCTAGTGCTAGAGAAGACATTTTGTGATGGAGATTTGTGATGTAGGAAGCTTACTGAGGAGTGTTCTTGGGAACATCTGTGAGTGGGTGAAGAAATTGAACCGAGAAGAGAAAAAAGTTGATATGAGACCAAGCTATAACAAATGTCTGATCCGATTACACAGGGGATGACCTTACAGAATTATTCCCCAATTGAGCAAGAGAGCAAGGTTTGTGTATCTCATTGGATGTGGCTGCTTCATTGGAGACATGCAACTTGCCTTCAGCAGCTGAAGAATAATGCCTTGTTCCTAAGGATCTGGGCAGTGCCTGACACATTTACTACCCAGGATTCTAAAATCTGAATTACTCTCTTGGAAGCAAAGATGATAGGCATGTTTGTCTTCATTTCTCAATTTGTTTATGCTATGATTAAGAACTTAACAGAAGGTATATGCCTACGCAGATCAGAATATGCTTAGGTACCATTTATATTATCATTGCTTCTTGCATTCTGATGCCTCAGAAAGCCCATCTCCCCAAGAAGAAAAGTTATGGTTCTGAAACAAGGTAGCTCCTCATGCCCAGCAATCCACAGTGCTGAGAGAAGCACGATTTTAATATAAAATGATGATCTAGTCAATATTCAGAAAAAGGTTTTCTGGAGAAGAAATAAATACTACACAAATTAAACTTGAAATCTGTGTAATGGAGTAATATCTTGAGTGAATGTGGAAAATTTGAGGGTGACCCAAGTCATTATTTTAGTACATAAGAAAATTTTTAATAAATGTTTAAAATTGACCAAAAAGAAGAAACTAACACCTACTGAGCACTTATTGTTGACTAGACACTATATGAAAGCTAACAAATATGATAACATTCAGTCCTTATGATTGTCCCAAGTGTAAGGAATGATTACTCAAGCCTTTTTATTCATTTATTTTTACCTTAAATGAGGTAAGTTTCTAAATTTACTTCTAGAAATTAGTAAAGCCAGGATTAAAAAATTAAGTTTTTCTGATTCAAAATTTAAAAGCAAATGCTATCCTTCCCAAAAAAGTGTCCACAAACAGAGATGTGTTATAAAAATGAAACATCTTCATTATCTTTAGAATAGCATTTCTGAAAAATTTAACATTGGGCTATAAAGTATATAGTCCTGATTTGTTTTGAGCACCCATATAATGAACAAAACAACAATGTTAGGGTCAAGAGACCTGCTTCATTACTTATCAGTAAGCTCTGGGGAAGAAAATGAACTTCAGTTTTCTCACTTATAAAATCAAGATATTAAAGTAGAATGATAAAGATCAACATTGTCATTTGCTGCATTTGCTATAGCACCTAAATCTTGAATAAGTATTTTGGTAACAGGACTATGTGGTGTCTCAGAATCTATTTGTGGTATCTTGAATGTTGACTGCTCTTGTGACCACAGAATTGATTTCGCATTGTGTAACCCAACATAATTTTACTTCTGTAGCAGAAATCTATTTTGCTGAGGGTCTGCTATTTCCTTTCTTTTTAACTACCAGTAGTACAAAAGAAGACAGAAGTTCAGATGGTGAAGGTAGGGAGACAAAATATAAATTACTGTAGGAATTTAGGATATTATTGGCTTAGCCAGTAAATGATCAAACAAGGATTAATTTTCCCCCCAATACATACTCTAAAATATATTTTCCCATGTGAATTTAAAATTACAATAAACTCATAGTCAGTGTAAATATGTAATGAAAGATGATTACAATCAAAACAAAAATCAAAATTATATCTATAAAATACTTAGCAATAAATTGAATGAGAAATGTGCAGACCATATAACAAGCCTTGAGTAATTGAAAAGTATTATAAAAATGCTTATTTACCCCCAATTAATGACATTTTGGCCATCAAAACTGGTGAAGCATTACTGGCATATAGTTGGTAGAGTTCAGAGATGTTGCTGAACATTCTACAATGCACAGGGCAGTTCTGTTGCAAGAAAACAAATCAGAGAGATCGTGACACTGAGGCTAGTAAACAGGAAGCTGCGTTTATTACTGGAATGCCAGCGTTTGGCCCAGCAGACTCCAGTCACAAAGACTGGGCCTGGTTGCAGTCATGTCTCAGCTTATATAGATTATACATTGGCTTTGGGGGGAAGGGGCTTCTCATGGTGTAAAGTCTTGTACTTTTTGTAACAATAGCACAAGCTTGTGGTTTGGCTGAAGGCACTGAGCACAGCGTTACAGGAAGGGGGTTGTGGTTTTAGCTGCAGGTACTGAGCATGGCGTTTTGCATTAACAAACTGAAACATTTTAATTGTGATATATGTTTTGAAGTATTTTCTAAAAGCCCCCTACCACAGTTCGGTATATAAGTATATACAGTGAACAGGTTGAGAAACCTTTGACTTGATCAAGGCCTTCAACAGCGAAAGTCATTAATATAGAATCTCTTATGGGTTAAATATAATTTAAAAATAAAGTAGCACTTGCTCAGTTTAGATTTTTAGTAAATGTATTGAATTTATTTTTACTTTCCTATAACATTAAAGAGAGATTTGAGATTTTTGCATTTATCAAAAGAAAAGATGAGTTTCAAAGTCTGTGAAACATTGGGTGATGATTAATGGATTGTGGTGCTTAAACCTATGTAGTTATAAATAGTTCTGCAACATTTTGAAGAAATAAGACTATTAGGAGAGAAAGTTTGGCAAATGTGACTGTATTTACAAAAAATTCTTGTAGTTTTTGGCTACATGACACAAGCACTCCTTTGTTTTATACACTGTTGGTGCTGGATGGATTTGCTAAAGTGTTTAGAGTATTTACCCATTTTCCAGTTGCACACAGTAGGAACACAGTAAAGGAACCAATTCATTAAAGCATTTCGGTACAAAAGTTAATTCTTACATTTTACTGGGAAAAGTCAGACTAAAAAAGCAGAGCTAGGATTGTAAATTATTGTGAGTTCAGGTATCCTCCCCTGGTGTAAACTACCATGAATGGGATGTAAAGTTACTGATGTCAAAATATGCCTTGGTAGGAGGTAACAGTTTGTTAAGAGAACATCTGATTTCTAAGATGAAGAGTATTAATATAAATGAAGTTTTCTAATGTTCTCATCTGAAGTGGGCAAATATTCAGTTGGATGTAGACATTTTGATATATTAACCAATTCAATTATTTTATAATCATGTCTCCTTGATAGTATAATTTCAAATATTTTGTGAAAAATCACTATTAAGAGATGTGCTACTCTGTAAAAATGGTTATAAATTATCAGGAATTAATGGAGGTTACCATAAATAAATTTATATTGTGTGGACTGATTTATTTATGGTTTTTCTTGCAAACAAGGAATGTCAAGATTTTTTTTTTTTTGTAATCAGAATCCCCAACAGCATGTGTAGTCAGACTAAAATTTTTGACCTGTATCAAATGCAACCAACTTACATATTGAGATGTAGGTCAAATGTAGTTATTTGAATCTGTCATGTTCAGATCTATTGGGTAAACTGTACAGTAAATTTTAGGAAATCTTGGAGAAAGAAATGCAGAACTTTCTAAGATTAAAAAGAAATTATTGCTGACACTGACTTAAAGATTGTTTACTTTCATATGTTTGCTGGATGAGAGTAAACTAAAATTATAAAATGCATTTCACCCCCAGTATTACATTTATTAGGAAAGCAAGTAAGATATTGTTTTTTTTATCTCTAATTACATGCAATGCCATCTTTATATCTTTCTCTTTTGATTTCCTAAGTTGGAAGCTCCTGAAAACAGATATTTTTCTTTAACATGATATGATATTGACTTAAATACCATGCTATCTGAACATATCAATCATGTCACTGAAAGAAAATGGCTATCAAGAAGTTTGGTGCTTAAGTATCCGATGTTAAAGTATTTTTAATGTTGAGTTGAGTTGAATTGATAAGTGACCCCTAGCTCAAATGCTTCTCATAACCATAAAAAGCAGTTTTAAAAATTTATAATACCTCACAAAACACTGGTTTTGATTTACTTCTCCTTTAAAGAGCTCTCTGAGAATATTTGCATTGTCAGCAGCTTAAATTGACCACAGAAATGATAACTAAATAATTTTAAAAATTGTAAAATGATTTAGGCATTTAAGATGTGTATAAGGTAATTAAAACCAAACTTTAAGAGGGCTAAGGCCACACTGTAGTTGGTTATTTTACAGCTGGGGTCACTGCCTAAGTTGTACAAAGGCATATGTTCAATTTACAGTTATAATGAAGAACATAGGATGTTTTGATTCTTCATTTGCCATGCTCATCTCTAGAGGATGCAATAGCCAATATTAAAAAATGAACATGGGCTCTTTTGTGAAGGATAATAAAAATGTGTAAGATAATACATGCCACATGCATGTATGGTTGGCATATGGCATTTCTCTGAGTATGGAATTGTTGCCCCTAGTTGCTATCATGGAGCAGGCTCATGAAAATGTTCATTATTAGCCTTTATGAATAAAACTAATTCCTTTGATCTCATTAGTTTTATCATGATTATTCCATTTCAACTAATAATGGTGTTTATAAAGGTGTTTCCCATAGATTATTCACTTGCAAGGGCATTTTGTGTTTTATTTTTTTCTAATATGTGAAAGGAAAGAAAAATTTAGGTTATAAAGTTTTCTTTTGTCACATCTTGAATGTAGCAAAAGACATAAAGCAGATTTTTTCCTTTTTTCTTTTACAAAATGAATGGCATCAGAGTTTTAGACTTTTTCTATATATTGATATACTTGAAAATACTAGTACATACTCTTAGGGTAAAGTTAAATATTTGTAACAACATGTTACAGTTCAGGTTGATATATAGTAGGAAGATAATCTTTTTATTCAGTGAATACTTGCATTTTATCCCAATTATCATTCTATCAAGTCTGCAGAACCACAGTGAGCTTAGCTATATTCGGGCTCCACTTTTGGCTTAAAACAAAGCAAAACAAAAAACTTTCCACCTTAAAGAATGCATGAAAAAGAAAGATTTTGAAACTTCTCTGATTTGAATAAATAAGTAAGCAAAAATGGAAGTTGGTGAAAAATACAGGAATAAGAAATATGTTTACATCAGCAATCTCATTTAAATTCATGTAGCTGACAATCATTTTGTTTTTGCACCTGCTCAGCACTGCTCTCTTCTTGGTGTGCTATTCTTCACTTGTTCCAGTCACGTGGGCTGCCAAACTATGCACCCTGTCTCTATGGTCATGTGATTGAAAATTGGCCAATCACAATGTCCCAATCCCTTACTATTCTAATTGATCTAGAGGTTGATATATTATCCAAACTTGACCAATAAGAATCATACCAAGGATGTTTCTATTTTTGGATCTTGAGAAAAAGAAGTTTCGGGCTTGAGAGTTGGAAAGAAGTAAACTGGAAGCAAGCAACAGCCAACCAAATAACGCCAATCAAGGATACATGGAAATAAATGTCTGTGAGGAAGATTTTGATTGCTTCATTTTCTAGTTCCGATAGAATTCAGAGTTTCTTTTTTTCCTAGCATCTTCCCAAGATATGCTTTTTGTTGTTGTTTTAGTGTAGTTTAGGTTGCAAACATCCTTCCTAATTAAGTAGACAAGAACTCTTAATCAACATAGTATTTGCATGTATATGTGCTACTTCTAACGTACTAGGTATTGTCTCTTAAATATTTCAGGCTTCCTACATACATCTTTATTTAGACAAAGTTTGGATCAGCTAAACTCTTCACTGACATGAAAAAGGTAAATTTTAGTTCATTGAATAATCATAAACCCTTAATTAACAACATCCAAATTATTAGAACTTGGCAGCATTAATGCTGATCCATTTAAGTTATGTTCATAAACTTGCTTGGGCGCTGGAACCAACTTGCACTATGTACTTTTTCTCTCTCTACTTTTTATATCAAATTCATTGGCCTACTCTGTCCCCTTGAAATCAGATTGTGCAACCTCTTGACTTTCGTCCAAAAGTCTTCCATTGTTATCTGAGCCATCCTTGTTTCCAATTCATTGTTCTTTATTCACTGCATAAACTAGGTAGACCTGAATACATAGGAAAGATTGGAAAGCATTTGGTTGTTATTAGAGTAAGGATAGCTGACTCACACATGTGAAACATTAAAGAAACCTTACAAATGTTTGAGTAATTTTTTTTCTGCTGTTGTTGTTTGGGACTGTGGGGCATTTAACCACATCCTGCCATGCACACAACACTTGAGTTTCTTTCTTTATTATCAGGTAGAGATCCAGGCTAATAAAACAAACAAGGACAAAAATTTTATTTTATTTTCCCAGCATTTATTGTTTTTATTTAAATGTCACATACTATACACTGTTCAGTCTTTTGGGAGGTAGGAGGAGGGAGTGATTCTATATCTTTATGAGGAGTCTTCTCAGAATCAGCACTCATACGGACACAAATTTGTGACTGATGCACCTTAACTTTGTGGGCCAGAGCCCATTGTTCCCACAGAGGCAGAGCTCCCAAAAATCTCAATCTTAAAAAATCTACAACATTCAGGGCTGGAAATGCTTTTACTTCAGTAGTTGCAAAGAGAGTCAGAATTCTGTTTTAATATAGAAAAAAAGATGCCATTTTAAAATGCAAGAGAATGTCATTAGCCCTCACCAAACTGTTTCTGTTTTACTTTCTGTTGGGCCATGAAGGGGGTGGGGGTGGGGGAGAGATGTTTTCTATTTTTGGCCTTTGCAAGCTTTGATACATTTTGCTAGAAGCTGTTTTAGTGTCTTGAGTACTATAATGATGACTGTTTACACATGGTCTCTTTGGTAATCTAAATGGCTATGTGAAATAAGAACCCAGTTTGTGCCCTATTTGCTGTTACTGTGGTCATCTAATACTATATTTGTCTCACTAAACATTTAATTTGGTTTGTGGGTGGTCCATGTTCATGTGTCAGGTGCAATTATTATTTTAAAATAAAAGAAAAAAGATATCTGGTTCTGATAGGAGTGCATTTCATTATAAATCTCAGACTCGGTTACCAATTAAATTTTAACATCCAGATTCCAACCACAAAAATTAAACATTTTTAGAATCCCATTTGTCAAAAAGCAAGTTGGAAACAAAGTACCATGAAATGCAATTTAAACCATAAACCAAAACACAATTCCTCAAATGCATTTCTTTTAAAATACCAACTTTTTTGAAGAACGAGAAAACTTGAAATTTATGGGATTGCTTTATGGGAAAATTTCTTAATAAAGCTAATTTTTAAATAACACATTAACTGGGAGTGCTAGTTAAGCATTGACACAAATAAGTTACACGTGAATCAAAATACCAGTCTTTCTAGAGGTTAAACTTTAGTAAGAAGACACATTTAGTGAGTCTTTTCCTTGTACCAAAATACTGTGTCCAAACAATAAAAATAAACAGACTCTTTCAAAACAAGAAATATGAAGATAAAACTGCAGCATCAATATATCCTTATAGTTATCACATAAAGTATTTAGAACAAATAATATTTTTCTACATTTTTTAATTGCTACAGACACTGCAAATAAGGCTTATGTATTTATTTAGTGGAATACAATGTGGTGCTGATTGGTAAACTCTTATGTACTGTTTTCTATACCTGCTCTAACAAAATAAATTTTGATATGGTTACATTATGGAACCTTCTAAAGCTCTTTAAATTTACAGAAAATAAGTTTTATTTCATTTTGTAAAGATTAGGTCAAACAGCTCGAACAGGTTTTAGTATATGGTTACGCTTATACCAGGATATATTTGCTCAGTTTAAGCCCCTGGGAGAGTTACACTTCATACCAAATTCCTTGATAGTTCCTTTGGGAAGGATGCATTAAGTGGGACTTACAAAGGATTCTTACAGATGCAGACAGCCTCTTATCATTTACCACTGTGACATATGGCAAGAAATAGCCAGTAAATAATGAGGCTAGACTACTCAAATGTTTTCAAAAATTAACTTTCCTTCTTTTAGTGTATTCTTGGAGACACATTAATATATTGAAAGAGAAGAATTTAGCCTTCTGGTCTACTTCTTGGGAAAGGAAGCCTCAGGAATAATATATGTGTTTAAAAGATGGCAGACATCTCTCACTCAAGCCATGGCACAGCAATACCATATTTATTGTTGATGGTTCTTATTGCAGAAGTGCAAATTAAGTCAACTGACAGCACATGGGACACTCATACTGCTTCCCTAGTCTCATCTCCTATTTTTGAAGTGTTTGCCAAGATTTAAAAACATTTTGTCATGAACATGCATGTGGTATGCTGAAGAAAAAGAAATCGAAAACCAGAGGGCAGCTGCTGAGGATACTCTTTAACACCCCAAAAGATATTTAACATCCTATTAAATAAATAACTTAGAAAGAAATAGAAAGGGATGAAGACAGAATGCACAAGCATACCATACTATTTGTATTGTTAGAACAGTTTCACACTAACGTGATTCTATTTTAATCCTAACCAATTCTTCCATGATGCCACACCCAAAACTCCTTTGGTTGTGCATATGATATGACCCAAGTGCTTTCCAGTAAATGCTTGCGTGTATTACTGCTCATTGAATCATTAGGCTTGAATGAGCAATGAAAGTCTTTGATATGAGTTCGTATTCCATAAATAACTTTCCCGAAGATCATTCAACAGATTGTTCCATGTCCTTTAAGTTCTATCTCAGAGGTTCAAAACAAAAACAAAAATTTAACAACAACAAAAAAACCCAGCCACGATGTTGTTTGCTTGGGAATAACTTCCATCCTGTTTGATCTGCCTATATCTTGATTATAAGGCATGACACAGAACTAATTAAAAGATCATCATATGTCAGCAGTGAGTACAAAAACCTTCAAAGGCTTGCTTTCTTTTAAGCAAGCAGACATCTGCAATGTGTCTTTGCCTTTTGAACTACTGTCTTCATGGAGAATACCAACTATTCCCGGCAAAAGAGCCTTTGGTTCTACTGCATCCACAAACATTGCCTTCCTCTATGAATGTACCACCATTGGAAGAAAGTGAGCTGAGGTGTTTTTCCTTCGCGTCTTCTGTCCTCTCCTTGGTGCTCCTTTTCCATTCAATGCCACATACATTTGTCTCCCATTGTGCTGCCAGTTGAAGGATGCATAGGTATTGTATCCGTTTTCCTCTATCCTTTCCTTCAGCTTACAGTCATTGTTAAATTCTTTCTATAAAGGAAAAACAGAATATTTCATTGCTATGGTGATGGCACTTGATTCCATTTGATACAAACCACATGGAGAACTCCAATTCAAGGGTTTTGTTTATAGTTGCATTTGTACCCAAGTTGTGCACTTAATACACAATGTTAACAACATTATGTAACAACAGAAGAGTAAAATTCAGAACCACAAAACAGATTCCATGTTTGGAAGCAGATGATACATATTAATTGATGGTCATAGCCACATATGGGGACCCTTTCAAAAAACTGGTGTTCTTTGAATATGACATGGTTTAAGTGCCTAGAATGATTGTCAGGAGGTAGAGATCTTGCTAACATTTCTAGTAGACCAATGATTTTTCTAAAATGTTATAATCCTTCTTTCATAGTGATGACCAGGGGTCCCACAGAAAAAAATAGAATGGCAGGAATCATGGGTTTATCAAATTTTCAAACTTTACCTGTCAATCCACAATAAATACACATACACATATTGATAAGGAAGCAGATCTTATAGCACAAACCACAATAGTTCTATGTGATTAAAAAGGGAAAATGACTTTCTCTCTTCCAAATACCAAATTTTTCAATTAAACTGACTAATTTTCCATAACTTGGAATTTTGACAAATTTTGCTCTGAACTCTATGAATGACTGAAAACTAAGACAAGAAATGCCTTGTTTTGTGAACTAGCATGTCAAAGAAATTATGAGCATGGTGACTAGCAATGCCTATATTGTATAAACCTGAAAACTTTGATCCTGGAAAATTCCACTCAGTAGCCATAGATCTTTGACTTTGTTTCATTAGCCAAATGGTTTTAAAGAATTCTGTTGAAGCAAGGATTCACCCTCATTCATTCCACAAATCCAGGATTCTACTCTGCAGTTAATTACAAAGAGGAGGTATATCAATGATTTCAAGACTGACTTCGGAAATGTTCCTCTTCTCTTGCACCCAAACTAATGTAGTTAAGAAGTTAAAGAATTAAGACACTGCCATCTAGTTCCACCTTCTTTATCCAAGGGAAGGGTACGTGGACGTATTTCGGTTGAGACCTCTACTGGGCAGTTTATCTCACCTTGGGACTTTTTGAAATTTACTAAATTCTGGATTCCTGAATGTGTATATAGTAGAATATCCAGATCTCTGAGAGTATTAATCATAATTTTGAACATTATCAGATCCATGACAAGCAGGTGTAGTTCATATTAATGTTACCAATTTAAGCTTATTTCCCTGAAAGTTTGTTAGTCTGAAATGCTTTTCTTCTATAAAGTAATACTTAAATGTAACATTCAACTGATGACTTAATTAGTTGAAAGTAAGAAGAAAGGGCAAATTGTTTTAACAGGAATCTAAAATTATTTTAATAAATAGTTGAATAAAACAAAAATACTTCTGCATTAGAAAGGAATTGAAATCCTTAATATGAGTTTATTTTATTTTCTCCTTATTTGTCTTAGCCTGTCTAAAACTATATAGTTTTCAAGCAGAGATAATTTTATAATATGAATAACTATGTTCAATTCATTAAGAGGAGTAAAGTTTACAGATTAAAGGGGGATTGATATTTCAGTTGATGTCATATTTGAGATGAAGTTGTGAATAGAAAAGTGAGAGTGAATGTCTACTTATTTTTTCTCTCCAAAATTAATTTATAAAGTTATGTTTGTTAAAGTGAAGTACACCTGTGTTAACCTCTTTATCGCGAGCATTTAAGATTTGGGCCATATCACAAATATCTCAGACTCTGTTGTAGGGACCTAGGAATCTATGTTGTTTAGAGGATCTAGGCAAATCATAAATACTAATGTTCTAGTGGTTTTTCATTTGCTTGCTTGTATTGTTCATTTTAATCCAGGCTAGAGAAATGTCTCAAAAGCAGTGTTTTGGTAGGTTAGGAAAAGTTTGGATTTTTTTCCAGCTACCTGGGAAATTTCTTTGGTTCTTAAATCATGATCTGTGAAGGGCTGTTCTATTTAATTCAGTTTTATAATTTCCTTACTTAATTTTGTCAGTCAGGAGAAAACCCAGAATACAGTAGATGCATTGTTCATAATATTAACTATAAAAAGTAAGAAAGATACAGTTTCCAAAAAGAAGTAGAGAAAAGTATTCAAGAGAGAAAAGAGAGAACAGCTATAGAGATGGTTTAATCAATCAGTCTGCCCAACTGAGATTTTTTAAAAGACTTATGGAATCAATGAAAATTATATTAAAAAATGAAGATAGTAGCTGGGCTCGGTGGCTCAGCCTGTAATCCCAGCACTCAGGGAGGCCAAGGCAAGTGGATTGCCTGAGCCCGTGGGTTCGAGATCCACCCGGGCAACTTGGCAAGACCTTGTCTCTACACTAAATACAAAAAAATTAGCTGGGTGTGGTAGCACATGCCTGTAGTTCCGGCTACTTGGAAGTCTGAGGCAGAAGGATCACCGGTGCCCAGCAGGCTGAGGCTGCAGTGGCCGAGAACATGCCACTGCACTCCAGTCTGGGCAACAGAGTGAGACTCCAACTCAAAAAATAAAAAATAAAATAAAATAAGAAGATAGGCATTATAAGAATTGACATCTGGTATATAGAACTATATTAGGTATGTACTAATGAATTTTGATAATATACCCTTCAGATGCAAAATTGTTAGTTCCATTCCACTCTGAGCAGGACATTCAATTTGAATAGATTTTTCATTTAATTTGAACAAGCCATAATTTTTCACTATTCCTGTAGCAATGCAAAATTGCAACAACAGAACACTATGGTTAGATAATGGGTTTTTCTCTGAGACAGGCTGTAAATGGAAAGCTACTCTAAAAGGCTGAGCTATCGGGAGAGGTAGTTTGGTTTGTGTGGTTGTATAACTCTGTGCTTTATATGGTTCTAAGTGCTGAGTATATACTGCCCTCTCAAAGGTCACAATCTATTGGAAGAAGACAGTCAACAAATACATTATATGAGAGAAATCTCAGATAAGTGCCACTGCTGATATTTAAAACAGGCGATATGGCCAGGAATGGTGGCTCATGTCTGTAATCTCAGTGCTTTGGGAGGCTGATGTGGCAGGATTGCTAGAGGCCAGGAGTTCGAGGTTATAGTGAGCTATGAGATCATAGCTCACAAAATGGCTACTGCACTCCAGCCTGGACAACAGAATGAGACTCTGTCTCATTCAAAAAAAAAAAAAAAAAGATGCGATAGAAACCAATTGCGCACCTACTTTAGATAAACAGACTAAATAAAATAATTCATAGAGTTTAGAGTTTGAAAAAGCATAAGCACAACAAATAAGCTGTGTCAGGTGGAAGTAGAGAAATGGGAGGAAAAGTATAAATGTTTTTATGTCATAGTTCATTTTAGGATTATCCATTTCTCCTTGACGCTGTATCCTTATGCATAAACAAAATAAGTTGAACTTCATTTTTGAACCTATAAAAATTACACAAGATCTTAGAAAAAAATAAAATTATTTAATAGATCTGTGTAGCAGGTTTTATTTCTGGCCATAGATATTGTTATATATCCTTCAACAAAATGCAACTAAAATTTGTTAAGTTCAAGTTTATAGCTGGCATTGAAGCTAGAGTGGAATTAGAGAGAAGAGCCTTAAATTCAGTTAACATTTACTTGATCTAGCTCTGGAAGTGACACAACAAAATGTATCCATATCCATAAACTGATCCACTCCTGTCATCATTCAAGTGGTAATTAAAAGATTGAAACTGAGGTCCCAACTTTACTATAGGGCTGCTATACTATTCCTGGCTTTTTCTGACATTTAACAATTAATTGTTCTATAGTTATTTCAAATTTATTAAAAATTATTTGACATCAAGGCCATTTTCTATACTTCTTTCTTACACATTTTGATATGTCAAACAGTATCTGCCATATGAGGGGAGAAACCAAAAAAACTTGTATTTGTTTTTTGGAGGCTAGGCCCTTTGTAGTACAGGCTTCCCCCACTAGGTAAATGGTCTAGGAATCATCAGCACCAGTGTTACCAGCTAGTGTTGTTCTTAGAGTCTGTGTTTGGCTTCAGTGAAGTCTTTTTTTTTTTTTTTTTTTTTGATACTTTCAATGAGTACTTTCAATACTTTCATGATGGGTGATTTACGAGCGCACTTGCCCACAGTTTTTGACCAAAATGGCATGATCTCTGTGCCTCCACCTTCTCTATTCACCAAATCTCGCCTGAGTGACTTTTTTTTTTTTTATGGCCAATGTGGAAGAGTTGAAACAAAAAATGGCAGAAGCACTAAAAGGCTTCAAAATTGACAAGTTCAAAAACTGTTTTGAAGAGTTGAAAAAGTGTCTCCATAGGTGTATTGCATCAAACGGAGAGTACTTTAAAAGTATCTGAAGTTTAAACATGTAAGAAAAATACACAATTTTTGATAAACAAATCCCATTTTTGGGAGTCCCCCCTCCTATAGTAGATATTGATATATTTGATTGATGTATTTATTCTAAGGATCTGAACAGAATTGTACTGTTTACAATTTAATTACAATTACAACTCTAAATTAATTATTTGTCATTTTAAGTAAGATCGTAGGCTTAGAAAATTAGTCTAAATGAGTTATCCAAGATTGTAGAAGTGATATTCAAAATACTTGACATGTGGTATGGAATATAATTATGGATGTGCCTAAAGCACTGGCTGAATACCTGTGCCACACGAACTCTATCGTAAGGAATAGTAGTTCCAGATTTATATTATGATGTTGAGGCATAATTTGAATTAGTGTTTATTGTCTAGATAGATACAATTCTGGAGCTGACTGGAAAACATGCAAAATGTTGAATTTCTTGATTTATTTCCCCATTTCAGATTTTAACAAAATACAAAACATCTGAGCCCCTGTTTTATCTTCAGCTGTAACATACACATAGTACATAGTACATGATTTTCTACTCAGTTCAAGATTTTTGTTTTTAATGATTCTACTCCAACTTGTCTGCAGCTCCCGTGCCAATCTGACCAGATGCTTCCGTGAGAGCCTGACTGGTTAGCAGTTCAGAACATTCACAGACAAATGCCAGCAACAGCCTGTGTGGTATACTAATGGGTGAACAACAGGAAAGATTATAGAGTTGGAAGAACTGCTTTGCCAGGCCTTGAAATGCTGGTAACCAGCCCACTGTGACTCTGTTTACTAGCAATAGAACGATAACAAAGCTGTTCAATGTCTGGAGGAAACATTCCAAAAACTGTGGTAATGATTTCCTGCCGTGGATTTGAAAACAAAAGCAGAATACTTACTGAGCCATAGAGTTTCCCCTTCTTGTTCATGGCTAAGTAATAGTTGCTGTTAATGGCTTTGACAGCAACAACTCCAATTTCCACTGATGTTATCTCCAGGATACCTAAAACATACAATTTTAAAGGGCTAAATGTAAAGACTCATATAAATTCAGTTTTAAAAACATACAAGCAAAATAAACTACTATGTTTATTTTTTAATGGTTCTAAAAGCAAAAGGCTAAAAAAATGGGGAGAAAAAAAATCTTACACTGTGTCTAAAAACCTGGCAAGTATTTCCAGCAAATATATGGAAACAAGTAGTAAGGCTTTATAAGAATTTCCCTTTGTTCTATTCTGAATGTATATAGGAAAATATTGTTTTAATTAAAATGCTTTTTTTCAACTCCATAAGTACTGAAAAAACTCTACTCATCTTAGCCTAAACTTTACAATAACTTATCAGAGCCTATATCTGTACTATGGTATTAAATTAAGTCTCTAGCATATGTCAATAATATGTCCAATTACCTCAATCTGTAAAAACAGTGGTAAACTATTTCTTCTTTGTAGGACACAGATAAACTAAATCTCTTGGCTACACTGAACTGATAAATTCATTTTTGGCAAATGTGCTGAATTTCTGAGATACAGGGAAATGAATCCCAACATCTACATTGCCTTTAAAATAGAGTCACTACTTGGGTGGGGAGAGAGAGGAGAATCCATGAACATTTTTTAAAGTTTTTTTTTTTCCCCCGGAAAGAATGCAAAACTAGGAGAACTAGTAGTGGATAGACAAGAGACCTTTTCCCTCCAACATGGAAGTTTCAATTGGTGTATCTAAAGATAATTTTCTCTGAAAAGATTATAGGCAGTGTAGGAAGGCATTTGATATTCTACTCAAAGTGCCTAATGATTTTAGGTTAAGGAAAACCTCAAAAAGTAAAACTACTTATAACTCTAAGGAAAGCTTGCTCAGGGTAGAGAAGAAGCGTTGTGATTAGCATGTAGCCTCTGGGTCCAGAATATCTGTGTTTGACTCCTGGCTCTGCATTTATTAGTGAATGATCACAGGAGAAGCCACCATACTGTCTCAGGTTCCAATTTCGTTTGTAAAATGGACAACATAATAGTACTTTCCTCATACTCTTATTGTGACTATTAAGTGAGATAGTCATATAAAACAATTAAAATTTTCTTGGAGCTTAATATCGCCTTAATTATTATTAGGGGTAAGTTGTCCTCCAACAAGTCCAGATTTTGGAACCTCTTTAAGGGGAGATTTAAATCCTCAACAGAACATACACATTTTCATTGGCTTAGCCCATAATATCTGAAAGTTGACCATAAGTTATAATTTACCATGCATTACCTATCATGAGAAACACCTTTTTAAATGAAGTCTACAAATTCTATGTTTATACTATTCCCATAGGGAAGAATAGTGACTTATTCACAAGACATGAATACCTTCTTTCCTCCTCTTTCTTCACCAGTTAGCCTCACAGAGGTTAATACAAATGCTTCAGTTCCCCTGTTGCAAAGTTGATATGACCAAGCCCTGCTTTGCAAAGATAGGATGTAAGAAAAGGAAGTAGGCTTTTCATTGCTGATCTGACAGGAGGCAGAGCTCAGGTGGTAATGGGAGCAATGGAGAGTGGCTGTGAATACAGATGAAGCACTGCTCTCTAGCTGGTTCCTCACCGACTGCTTATGACCCAGTTCCTAACAGGCCATTGTACAGGTCAGTAGCCCTGGGGATTGGGGAACCCTGATGTAAGACAAACATATTAACCTCTCTAGACTAACTTTCTCATGAATTATTGTCCAATTGGTCTATTATATTCTAACATAGAAAGACTTAGGGAGCTCCTTGGGGTTTTTATCATATTTACACTATACCTCAGGAACGATGTGGCCATACCATAATGTTAGTCTAAATGACTTCAAATGTGGTCTTTGGTTCAGAATCACTGTATATCTTCTTCTTGGTTGTGTATCTTTCTCAAAGAACCATAGTAATCACAGTGGTGTTTTTTTAAAAAAGAGAATAGTGCATAGGTCATAATTTGTGTTCAATATATATTCATTGAATGAAAACAATGAATCAATGACTGGTTGAGAAAAGGAAAACTGGATATTCATTAAACATAGACTTTTCTTTTGACAGCAGAGTCATATTTGTAAAACCTTAAGATGAATTAAAAATTCCATATCCAAAGACAGTAAAAATGAAAGTAAAGAGAAATATCAAAATTTTGTATATTCAAAGGGAAAGTCAGTGAATTACAAAATATAAGTATTTGATATCAGTTACAGATAAATTATTATAAGTCTGAAAGTCCTTTAAATTTTCTAAATAATATATGTATGACCCTGCAGCTATTCATTATTACAATTGTGAGAAAAGGAGTCTGAACATGAATCAGAAAGCCTTTTTAGGATGTGAGATCCCTGGTCCAGGTAACAATTATTTTTGGTTGAGAAAAACACCATTTGGGGTAAACTGAATTGAAAGATAACATATAGCATAAAAATCTGGAACTGATACAGAATGACTCTCATGTGTCATATACTTTTGGATCTCATTCATACCGCCATTAATCTTTTCAAAACATACCAGAGATAAGCATCATTTTCTATAAATGTTGAAAGTGAGTCTTGAAAAAATTAAGTAAAGTGGTGAACAAATACCCACTTGGATATAGTAGATTTGGTATTTGGATCCAAAGCCCATTTTCTTTCTACTGCATCAGGCTTCACCAAATAAAGCTGACAATAGCAAAATAACCAAGGCAATGATAAACATATTTTTAAATACTTTTTTCAATATTCTAGCAAACACTTGATCGTTAGATTTCAAAAGCATTTTAGAGAAGCATACCATTTATTCGACACAAAGAGATGAACTTCCAGATACATCTGTATGACTAAAGTTTTCCAGCACCCAAACTTTATTTATTTTTTAAATGACACCTAAATCTTTAAGTTCACTGATCTCTTGCTTTTATATATGAAGATTACTAATATTTTCCTTAATGACTTAGCATCAATGGCATTAGGTTTGATGACTTTCTCTCCTGTGAAAGAAGGTTCTCAGGAGCTGATATATTAATAAGTAAATCTGCTAGAATTGAGTCAAAAATATAAGCAAGGTTTGGTCATCACCAAATCTTTTCTGAGTACAGGACATGAGCTGTTGTGTAGAAACCCTAGTATCTCTTTTTCATAGGTTCTTGGTTATATTCCAAAGAGTAGACAACTACACCAATGTGATGTTGCAATTCTGGGGGAAACACAAAAAATATCTAGTTTTATGTCTATGACAAAACAAATGTCATGATTTTTCCAATGTTTTAAACGTTATAATAACCAGATAGTTTGCAAATAATCCACTTGTGTATAATTTTGCTTCATAAAAATTGGTGTTAAGACAATTATAAAGCAATTATTATTTCAGCTGGTAATCTATTACACCCTTGAATTTGTTGAAAACATTATTCTACTCATTGTTCTAGATGGTAGAATGTTACATTATCTCTAGCATGCTCAATAGATTCTAGGTCTCTGATCATGCCCAGAAAAAACTACATTTTTCAATATCTAAATAACTTGAAATGTTATTTAAATATTCATCAAAATGACTTGAAATATGTCAACTAATAATGATGTTTCTACCTCTCTTAATGTGAAACAGAGTTAAATTAAGTGAAGCCTCAAAACATTAAGGGAGTTATGAACTCTCACACAGAAAAAAAAAAGACCTTCCTGAACAATGTGCTAAGAGACTTTACTAATAAACTTTAGCCTGGCTTCCACTAGCACTAGGTCTTGTCTCTCAAGGTGATCATATAGGCACCCTGCTGAGTCTTTGCTAAAGAAAAAAGCAATGCTGCCAAACTGCAAAAGTACATTGTCCCACCTCACACTGCTTAACCATTATCAGTAATTCTCCACCTCTCCCTTTTTGTAATTTTTCATTTCCACACAGCATCTAGTCCCTTTTTTATTACTCCTGTTTTTACTTCCCTACAGTACTTTTTGTTCCCTATATGTTCTTCAAAACTTCAGTCATGTTTGTCTTAATTGGAGTTGGGCTCAGTTTATACTAGTGTCTCTCTCCTACTGCATTTGGATGGAGAATGTCTGTCTCAGTTGCCTTTAATAAGTGTCCACCGTTTGTCTGTTTGTTTATGCTTTGACAATTACATGAGATTTTGAAAAATCTCATTCACAAAGTTTATGAAGTAGAAAACCACTAGCTAATTTGTGATTGGCATGTGCCTAGGCAAATAGTTCACAAGTAACAGAGGCAAAAAGGAAGTGATGGGTTTTGAAGCCTTGTTAAGGAAGCCACCTAGCAGAAGGGTAGCAGAATTATGTTAGCATCTTAGCTTAAGGTCCCACATGCTTTGGACCTGTCTGGGATTGTATATTTGGTTGATTCAACAATTTCAAAAGGTACATTTACACTCTAGCTTGAGGGTGTTGACAGAATGTCAAGAGGTACCTAAGTAATTGCTATATGTTGAGAATAATCAGAACATTTGTGGTTTTTAAAATATTGCATAACATACTTACTTTCCTATCTTATTTCTCTCCCCAATTCCTCCCTGACCCATATATAACTTTTAAAAGGGAATAGCAAAGTCACATTTCCTGTGATGAAATTAATGGAGGAAGTTAGCCGTTAAATGAAAGAGAAATAAGTGTTAGGTATAAAAACACAGAAGAGCTTAACTTTACATTTCAGTTTTGCTACTGAGCTAGCTATGTGATTTTGAATAAGTCAATTATACTCCATGAATCTTGGTTTCCTTACTGGCAAATTGGGACTAATTGTCTATAGCTCATATTGTTGCATAGAGCTTCAGAGAGTCGGTGGTGAATATGTATTTACTGTCTGCCGAATCAGAATGGTGGAAGTTAACCAATATTTTATACCAGTGGTTCTCAAACTTGAACCTGCATCAGAATCATCTGGAAGACTTGTTTGAAGACAGATCGCTGGGTTTTTTATTTAGTCATTCTCGGTTGGACCCAGAGAATGAGAATTTCTTGCATGTCCCCTGGCAATGCCGATTCTGCTTGTCCAAAGACCAGGCACTTCTACACATTACGATTCAGAGGCAAAGCACAGCTTTGATATAAAAAAGCATTAACAGAAACACATGCAGAGAAGCAGAACCACAATCAGGAATAGACTCAAATAATGGCAGCTGCTTAACAACAAAGAAAAAATGTTTAAGAATGTGGAAAGTTAGCTTTTTTCTGCTTGTTTTTGATAGGTGTGGGATTCTTAACATCTGCATAATTGATAATGTGGATGTGGGGTTTGTGTACAAATATACTGCATTGTTGTCTATAGTTCGATTTTAAGACTTACAAAATGATTATTATCAGAATCTTTATTTTCTTCTTAACTAGACTGTGGAAATGTGGGTGGAAACTTAAGTACCTTCAACTACTCCTTTAAGTATTTTATAGGCTTTCGCAAAGGGCTAATTGTGTTGACACTAAAAATTAAAGGACTATATGACCCCCTTAAAGTTATGCTCATGCCAATAAATTGTCTCAAAGCAATAGAGATTCACTTTATTTCCCACCATACACCCAGAATTGAAGACATATGCTTGCTCTAAAACGATCGCATTACCTTTAAAAGGAGGATATCAGACTGGGCTAATTATTAATTTAGGTCTGATCTTCAACCGCCTTTTCAGCATTGTGCAGTAGTTATTTAGTTCCACGCCAAGCTTCTTTCAATACACTTGACAATCATTTAGAATTACAGATAGAAATGGGAACTGCAGAAAACCCTTACCATCTCTGTATAAAAATATATCTTTTCCAGTTTGCTAAAGGCCAAAAGTGAACTTTTTACATGCTCACCTGGTAATTCAAGTCATAAACCAGTGATTAGCTAAGCTTTATTAATGAGTGAGTACAAGTGGCACATCCTAAAACATCTCAATTTAAGGCTATATTTAATAAACCAATATTGTCATTTAACCATTGTCATTCATCTAACATTAAAAGTATCAGAGACTTACAATGCTATATAGGGACAATATTCCCAGTTGTGAATTCATTGTTAAAGTATGTTAAAATGCAAAAATGCAATTTCTTATTGCACTTTTATTACAAATAACATGTGACGTCAAATCTTTCACACTGATCTTTAGTAAACAAAATTTGCAGTTGGTCAACTAATATGTCTCTTCACAACACTGTGCTAAATTAATAGATTCAATAATGTTGATATTTTCTTTCTATTTTTTTCTTTGCCAGCAAACATTCTTTCATCTATTTAACTTTATGGAAATATGTCAAAAAATAGACAATTAGTTATCAAAATTTTAATAGTGTCATGTTTTCAAACATTAACTTCTATGTTTTCAGGGTATATTCACAGTGAAACATACATGACATGTTTCTAGGACAGGAATTGATTGTAATTTTTGACAATTGTCTACAGTAAAAGCTGATATAAATTTAACCAATTCACAAAGTGGGGAAGTATTTTACAGTTAGTTTTGGGTGAAGATTACTTCAGAAAGGCTCAGCACAAGTTATTTGAATGGTATTTGAATGGTAACAAAGCTATGAGCAAGGCAGAGAATAGTTACTAAGACTATTTCTTCCTGATAGGTAAACATTTCTGCATGAGAAAAAATATTTTTATTTAAAGTTTTAAGAAGCAATTTATTAGTTTTCCCTCCTCCTCCTTGTGGTTTTGATTTGCATTTCTCTGATGATGAATGAGACTGAGCACGTTTTCATGTGTCTATTGGCTGCCCGTATATCTTCTTCTGAGAAGTGTCTGTTCATGTCTTTTGCCCACTTTTCAATGGGGCTGCTGTTTTTTTCCTTTTGGCTCATTTGAGTTCCTTGTAGATCCTAGATGTTCGGCCTTTGCCAGATATACAGTTGGCAGATATTTTCTCCCATTCTGTGGGCTGTCTCCCTGCTTTCTTAATGGTTTTTTTTTTTTTTTTTTGCTTTGCAGAAGCTCGTAAGTTTAATGAGGTCCCACTTGTCTATCTTATTTCTTAAGGAAATGGAAGACATTTGAGGGCTTCAGGCTCAAGGCACACTTTGAACGTGTATATTACAAATCTGACAAGCTTCTAACATGGTATGGAGTAACATATAATTAGCCTCTTCACTCTTTCAAAGATTATTTCCATAGTTACTTAGATAGTGGATAATTATAATGCTTGCTAATAAATATAATATGCCTATGTATATGTGAATTTTGATTTGAATGTGCAGAGACAAGTTATCTATTACTACATACTTGACTAACAGTAATACTTATTCATTTGCCCATATATAACTATATATTTCTGTAACTCATGATATTGGTAATAAAACAAATTCTGGCTTCTGCTGTAAAGGGGATATGTAATCAAGATACTCAGGAGGATCATGGCTTGCTGGACTAAAGACTACCCTTTTGTAGCCAAACTCCAAGGTGGAAGTGATTCTTTTTTGAGTTGGAGTCACCCAGACTGGAGTGCAGTAGCTGCTCCTGGCCACTGTAGCCTCGACATGCTGGGCTCCGGCGATCCTTCCACCCAGCCTTCTAAGTAGCTGAAACTACAGGCACGTGCTACCACGCCCGGCTAATTTTTGATTTATTGTAGAGATGAGGTCTCGCCAAGTTGCCCAAAAGGGTATCGAACTTTCAGGTTCAGGCAATCCACTCACCTCAGCCTCCCAAAGCGCTGGTATTACAGGCTGAGCCACCAAACCCGACCTGGAAGTGATTCTTTATCTCCAAAGTCCATGGAAATGACACGGAATTTTTGAAGGGTTTATTTATCTACTAAACAAAATGGGAGTGGGGGAAGTGAAACTATTATAATAAGTTGCTTCACAGGTGGCAAAGGAACCAGAACCTTTAGGTTGAAAATAGAAGACAGTAAAACTCATTCATTGCTGATCACTAGTGAAGCACACAGTTAGTATTTTGCAGAGCATGTTGGAGGAAGTACTTCCATAGAAATTAATGAGAAGGATTTTCCTGGTATTTAAAAATAGTATTTTAAGAAAGTATAAAAACAAAAATTAAAGCTCAGCATAAATGTCAGGCATTCTATGTAAACTAGTTCAAACTTTGTCGGAAGCAGTGTGGCGATTTCTTAAAAAACTAAACATTGAGTTTCCATACCAATCCAGCAATCCCCCTTTTGGGAATATACCTGGAGGAACATAAATTGCTCTACCAAAAAGACACCTGCACATGTATATTCACTGCAACATATTCACAATAGTGACTATGGAAACACCCCAGGTGCTCATTGAAAGTGGGCTGTATAATAAAAATGTGGTACATACACATGATGGAATATTACACAGCCTTAAAGAAGAACAAACACTCACTCATAAGTGGGCTCTGATCGCTGGTCACATGAGCAACAAAGGTGGAACTGGCAGGTGCTGGGCACTGCTAGGGAAGGGAGGAAGGGAGAAGGGGCATGTGGCAATACTCTAGTACTGAGTTCATGATTAGGGGAGAGAGGACCAACAAGAAGCCCAAACTTCACCAGCACACAACTTAGTCATGTAGTTAATCCTCACTTGGCCCTACAACTCTAAAACAAACAAAAATAAAATAAAAAAGATGTTTAGTTATGAAGCAGTGCAGAAAAATACATCAGAACCTATACTGGAATAAGATGTTAAAAGGAGGAGTTTGGTGAGGAAAAAAATCGACATTCTAGCACTGACAATATAAGAAAAGCAACATTGGGCTAGGAGATATTCTAAGAAAAAACACTATTTTCTCAACCAGCTAACTATATATAAAGAAATTTCTAGACAAGGTGACTACTATCTGACATATTATAGTATGTTTCCCCATGGTGGACAATACCAGAAATTATCTCAGTATCACATTTTATTTTATTTTTTAAAATTTTAACTTAGTTTAAAATAGTATGTTTTTGAGAAAGTACATATACTTTTTAAAGGAAAACATTATCTCTCTGATTCAGATTTGAAAGTGAAAACTGATACGGGCAATATTTTATGTAGATATTGGTCCAAAATAATCAACAAACACACACACACACACACACACACACACACACACACACACACACACACACAGAGTATGTTACTTCATAACCTGTCTTGATATAAGCCTTAGTAAACTGGTCTAAATAAAATATGTTGAAATTTCAGCATCTAAAAACAGAGGATAGAATACAACTACTATGTACTTGAGTTATCATGCACCTATTTCTGAGATCCACATCAGAGGACAAAAAAAGATAAAGAAAAAACCAAAAACTAAAAGTTAACAGTAAAGAAACACTGAAAGAAAATTATTAGACTGACTTGATTGGATATGTCTTGCATTATTGAAAATATGTGTATGACCCATGCTAATTATAAATGTCTTAATCCAATTCAAATTTTATCTGAAACTGCTAAAACTTTAAAAAATTTCAAGAATGATCAAATAAAAGTTGTCTTAAAATTCTTTAAAGTATACCTGGGTGCAGCTGGCTAAAGTCATCTTGAATATATGTTTCCACTTACATTTATTTGAAAAAAATCTGAAAGTATTTTGCCCAAAAGAAAGATTCTCTCAGCTGGGTCGTGGCTCAGCCTGTAATCCCGCACCTTTAGGAGGCTGAGGTGAGTGGATTGCCTGAGACCGCAGGTTCGAGACCCGCCTGAGCGGTGAGACCTCATCTCTACAATAAATCAAAAAATCAGCTGGGCATGGTAGCACATGCCTGTAATTCCGGCTACTTGGAAGGCTGAGGCGGAAGGATTGCCAGAGCCCAGCAGGTCCAGTCTGGGCGAAAGAGTGAGACTCCAACTCAAAAAAAAAAAAAAAAAAAAAGATTCTCTCAATATTATTTAATGCATATAATAAATTTATTTAAGGAATTTGAATTGATCTGCTGAATCCTTACTAGTTTGTAAAGTATTGTCAGATAATTATCGCACTCAATGGAAAAAAATAACTAATTTATAGTAATAAGTGATTAAAATGTTGGTACATAGAAATGGAATAAGGAAAAACAGAAACAGAAAAAGACAACAAATTTGAAAATAATTTGTCAAATTGTCATTAAAATGGCAAAACACAATTCAAGGTAAAGTGATTGGCTTTTTTAAAAAGGTGAATAAATTAATGGAAACATCTAAAAAGAACGAGCAACATCCAAAAGTTTTACACTATTCAGCTTCTATTGCAACTGTTTTCTCCTTTTCTGGTAATAGTTGAAGATCAGAAAGAAAAACTTTGTTACATAATTTAATTTAGTAAAAACACTGAAATTTTCAGCGTGAATTATTCTTGGATAAGATTCAAAGTAAATCTAGCTAATTTGTTTTCATATAAGGATCTTATAAGTGATGTCCAAATAGATGTCAAATTTAGTGTCATAATTTAATTTTGGAAGGAGATATATTTGAAGTCTTCATATCTTAACAAGATAGACTCAAATTCAGAACCCATCATAAGCATAGATTTCATAGTCACTGTAATTCAATAGGTAGGTACATAGCTATATCCATACACATCTGCCTTATACAAAAACAGATTAGAAAAACAATTTAAAAATAAAACAATCAAAACAGAAGTAAATAAAAATAGACATTCCCTTAAAAAACTTAATATCTAGTAAACCATGAAAATTGAACTCAGGAATAAACTTTATTAAGCAATTTTTTACTTATGAATAGGTTACAGTTACTGTGTAGCTAGACATTTCTTTATGCACTAATACAAGAACTAGGCATATTTTCATCTCAAGAAGAAATGTTTGTAGTGTGTAGATTTCAAGTTATTTTACAGTTCTGATCTTTGTGTGTCAGAAGTAGAAAGAGGACAGTAAATTTGGTTGGAAGTAGGAAGATAGCCAATTTGTCTTTAGTTTATTGAAAGCATTACTGTTCTTTCTTCATATTAGTCTTGTCTGTCTCTCTTCGCTGATGATGCACTACCAGTAACTTCATTCACGTAAGTATTCATTCATATGTGTGTGTGTGTGTGTGTGTGTGTGTGTGTGTGTGTGTGTATTTGTTTTCCTTCTCTAGAAATAGTAAAGAAGACAGAAGAGCTAGATGTTCTTTCTGTTCACTATGGTTTAATTACTCAAGTTGAAAAGGGACACTATAGGAAAAGGTAAGCTACTCCCCATTGGTAAGTATTCCCTTTTTAATTGTGTGCCACCTCTACCCAGGGTACTCAGTTGGGTAAAATCAGATGCCCTTCCAGGGTAGGCATGACCATAGAGTGGCACCCCCTACACCATTGCGCCAATTTGTCTTCCACCTTCAGCATAGTTTCTGGCCTGGAGAATGAATCCTCTCATTATTTTGCACATGTATATTCAACTCAAAGTAATGAATGAGTGCACCCAAGAGACTGAATACCAAATGTAACCCTCTGAAAATTATACTGACAATATTTGATGTTTACTGCATTTAAAATCCATCAACTAAGCATAAAGAGGGCTGAGTGTGACATGCTATAGGAAAAGAAAGAATAAAACTAAGTTCCAAGCATAAACCAGAATTATTCAACTTGATATTTTTCTACTAAATTCACTTGTTTCAATTCACAATAAAAGCCAAGGAACACTTTATTCCCTTTCCTTATACAAGTGTTCAGTCATAAGAACCTTTTTCAGAAGGATTTTTAAAAGAATCCCTTAATCACAAAGTTCAGAATCTCAGTCCACACCCTGGACATTCTTTGCCTCAGAAACTTTGTCAAGGATGTCAAGGTAATGAGGTCTGCTGCAAACATCCAAATATAAACAACTATTTATTGACTCTAAAACCCTGATGAGTGTTTTCATCTTGAGTGCTTCACAGTTTTCTGACGTGGTAGGAGATCCTATCTTTCTTCCTTTAGCCAACAGCCTTCACAACCCTCTTTGCTTTCTCAGTCATTCAACACTTTTAACTACAGGGAGGATGACAAAGTCTTTTCTGTATGTCAAGACGTTAAGACTACTAGGAAGAGTACAACCACTTCACACCCTTCCTCTTTTATCATCTCTAGAGCCTCTTTTTATTGTTTCTCTAACTTGCCAGTGTATGAAGACAGCTGCTAATAATTACGTTTGCAGTACTGGGGCTAAGTGACCTAATTGCACAGGCTTGTGGCCACATGGCTTGTTCTGTTACACAAACTTCATTTTCAAAAGGAGAAACCTTTGGAAAGAGATGTCTTCTTACTCACAAATTTCAAAGGACATGCATACTATACTGCTAAATGGCTACACTTGAAAATCACCTTAATGTTTTCTTCTTTCACCTTCATTTAACCTCTCTGACAATACTGGCATAGATGTCACGTGAAAAGTACAACACTTATTGGAATCAATACTTTTCTTTTTCCATTTGCCCTTGCTAGCTAACTACTCTGCAAGGTAATCACATTAGAAAGACAGATATTTTTGACTTTGAAATTGAAGCAACATACTGACACAGAAACTCTTTTGCAATTTTGCTTACAAATATGTTGTAGGTAGAAAAATATATAATCAGTTATTATAAAATATATAGTCAGTTATTTTCCTTACAAGATACTTTCTCAGAATAAGAGAAAGAGATTCTGTATATTTCCCTTAATCTTTACAATGATCTCATCTATGAAATCTTAACTCATACTGACAATCTCATCTATGTTCAGAAAATACTTTTTTAAAGTCTAAGAAGAAGAAAATCATATGAGAAAAAATATGTCAAGTGAATTCCTATCCAGAATAACTAGTTGACACATTTGAAGAATGACCAATATAGGTTTTGCTCTTACTGTTAGTATATCATTGATTTCATCTTATCAAGCGTAGTTTTTAGCATGTTTATAGTAGCAGTCCTCTCTAATTGTCTGACATATTTTCATCATAGCCTCTTAACTTGGCATCACTGTCTTCTCCTTCGATGCCTCCAACCTAAACTAGAACCCATATCCTCTTGATGTTTCAAATGGAAAAAAGAAAAAAAATCACAAAATGAGTATGCACCCCATATCAGAAACATTTGCTTTAAAATTTATGGCTCAGATCTTCTAAGTAGATCTGGAAAAATTACCATCTAGCCTCCAACACAAAACAGCTGTTTTAGGTGGCAAAATCTTGTCAGGCTAAAGTACCCAATCCTTAAGAATGGGTAATTGGCAAAACCTTCTTCCAATTCATCTTTAGTCTCTACTGAGCTCTGAGCAAACAACTGTGAATTTGCGCCCAATTCTTCTTCCTATAACAGGCAGCCTGGCTTCCCACGGAGACATAGATTTTTCAGAGCCTTGGTATCCTCAGGGTATCTGCCAGTACAAAGCTGGTCTAGGATAAGCCACATTAAGAACAGTTTCCTCTTGTCATTCTTAAGCCATCCTTTTATATTTATGAACCCATTCCCATGAGTTAAACACTTGGGATATATTTTTGCTACTTCAATATTTATCTGATACTCATTTAAAAATTATAAGATGTTTAATCCTTTAACAAATAGCTTTTCAACATTCCCAAAAGTATTGCATTCTCAAAAGAAAGTTGGCTAAAGGAGCATTATAAACAAGTTGCAAAGAGACAATGGCAGTTGATACTTCTCTTTCTCAGCGTATGGCTTATGTTACAACTGAGCAAGCCCCCAGCTTTTATCTCTGGGAGCTGTGAAGTTGACTGCTCATAAGGTCTCAATGTATAATTAATCCTTACTTAAAATTCACCTAAATAAGTCTAACAGGGATAGGAAGTTGGTTTCTGTTAGTTGTTTCACCTTTCACCCTACCAAACATCTGGGAAATATTCAGTTTGAGATCAGATCCAAGCCTTTTGGCATTAACTACCTTAAAACATTAAGATATCACCAGCAATTTGCCTCTGTTTCAGAAAATTAAAAGCATATTTGAGATATAAACATGAGTGTGCCACTAATATTACTGGCAATGATTGAGAGCTGTTCTTTTATTATAAAATGGGAGGAAAAGAGAATATTCTTAGATGAAACAAGTAAAGTAAGTCCAAATGAAAATATTACTCTCCCCAAATCACTTCCCTATGTATTTTTATATGAATGCTAAAAATAAAGTATATTAAATGCTACTTTTTTCTTTATAGTTATTGTATTGCTGAGCAATAAAGAAAATATATAACATATACATAGTATAAAATCTGATTTATCTCTTAGAAAAATATTAAAATTATAATTTAAACTGTTCAAATTATAAATTATGAATTACTAGATTAATTAATCAGGCATAATCTTTTTGGTAAGATTATTGACTTTCACTTAAAATAGAAAAAAAAACCAATTTCGGTGTTTTCTTCAGACTGACTCAATTTCAGTGATTGTATTTTGCATTCATGTTCTTGATGGTTAATGTGAGCTAATGGGGAAAAGGTATTATAAACAGTGATTTCTTGTAAAATATGACAGTAGGTTATGACTTCATTTAGACACTAAAATTAATGGTAAAAGGAGAGATAGACAAATAGGAAGTGCTTTTTTGTGGTTTGAAGACATGGCTCTGAAAAATGTATTTGGGAGCTAAATTTAAGTTTCTGACAAACTCCTTCTATTTCTCAAGGTATAAATTAAGCTAGACTAGGTAGTTCTTAAATTTTTATGTACTGATTTTAGGCCTTCCTGTGTTGCTGGAGTCACTCTACCAAGACTTTTCTTTATTGTATTTTCCATTTTGGAGATTTGCTTACCAATTTAGACTCTTTCTTAAAAACGATTTGCAGAATATCTCTCAAAAACCAAATCTTTATGTCCATAGACTTTATGTGATTTTAGTATTTATTAAAGAATTGCAATGATAATAAGAGAAAGAAGAAGAGGAAACTGAAAATGTGGCTCTTCGTGCCTTTAAGTGGAGATTCAGAATTTTTTCCCAAGCAATTTCCATATTTGGTTCAATGTTTTCTAAAAAAGCACTGACATTTCAAACATTCTTTAAAAGGTCATTTTGAAGACATGTGAGCAAGTTGTACCGAGGGTGTTGTATGTGCAATTAGGGTTCTTTTCTCTGTAAACCCTTGCCAGTTTCTTAGATGAAGGAGGATCCACCAGCTCAGTTTTCACCACCTTTTGTATCTTTGGGTCTGACACAATGTTGTTGATACTATTTTGCATGCAAAAAAACATGTGGGATTGAGAATTAAAAGCAGTTACCAGCCAAGCTATTACAATACATAACCAAAGACCACCAAGAGCTGAAATCATGCTAGCATCATGCTAAAAGGAATGTCAAACAGTGCCATGAATATTATGGTTACTCAATACTTAGTGATTGGTTGATATTTACTTGAGGACACTTTTCTGCTTGACATGGAGACATCCAAGCTGTGTTCTGATGGTAGTGCAGCTGAATATAAGTAACTTGAAGAAAAAAAAAATACGAACTTCTCTCGCTGTATCTTCCCACCTCTTCAGAAACAATAACAGTATTAAATCCATCAGATGTGCAAGGCAGAAGTACGAACTCCATTTACCAATGGAAGAACTGGAAGAGGTGTTTAGTATCTTGTTAACATCTCTTTTTTTCTGTTGGTAGGAACTCTGTAGATAGTAGTTCCAGCTTGGCTTGGCAAATTGTAAACAGTATAAATTTGGAAGAGCCAGTTAACCTCTCAGAATCTCCTTCCTCATCTGTAAAATAAGGAGGTTGCCCCAAGAGGTGATTATCAAAGCCTTTTCCAGCTTTACAATTCTAGAATCTATGAACAAGAGCCAAAATTACAATTTAGGATTTGGCACCTGATTTTATACTATACTAGTGCCATGGAACTGCTTATTTCATTAATCTCACATGTTGAATTTCTCTGTGTAACCTGGTTTGACTTTGTTGTTTTTCCTTTAAAGGAACTAAGCATACTATCCATTTGGCAACTGCGGGTGGTTCTTAAAAGAGCTTTTAATCATACTTGGAAAATAAATGCGATACCCCATGGTACATATGTCCTACTGCCCTCTAGTGGGTGAAACCATATCCTCTCTGGAAAACTTAACAATATTGTTTACACAAATCACCTGGGGTGAAGTCACAGCTTCTGCATTGCAAATGTTCAGGTGATCTCAATGCTTCTGGACTTAGAACCATACTTTGTAGCATGGGTTTAAGTAATTAAATTTTTTAGGTACACATTGGTTTAAGGAAGGAAGGAAGCATATTCAGCATGTGATATGAAATAAGTTTCTAGTTAGCAGAAGATGAGAAAAAGAAGAAACAGAAAAAGGGAAACAAGAGGAGGAAAAGGAGAGGGAGGAGGAGGAATAGGGAAAAGGGTAGGAGAAGAAGAAAGGGAAGAAGAGTAAGAGCAAATTCTCTTCAAATCCACTATACTGAAAGGTCTTATGCAATAAAACCATATTGCTCTTGTTCACTGGCAATCTCTAGAAATTTCCAAGCCTGACTTTAAATATGACAGTATATGCACTAGAACTTACATTATGTTCCTCTCATATTTTATTAGATTTTAGTAAATTTTAATTTAAAAATACGCCTTCATAAAAAAAAAAAAAATTACAACTAGCTGAACCGAAGTCAGGATTTTACAATTCTATAATCAGGTAGAAACATACACTAAAATTAGTCTAGACAGAAAATATCTACCATTTTTGTGTAATTTATTATAGAAGTAAGCTATGCTGATGGAGCAATGAATATACATAGCCGGATGCACTTAACTCTTGCACAGTGGGATTTTTTTCTAGACAACAGAATTGTCAAAGTTTAGCAACAACACCAAAAAACTATATGTACAAAGCGCTGTGATGTGTACTGGGGGTATTGTCTAAACAAGGAAGCCAGCAGTGGTATTTTGTCATGAGTTCATTTCACAGAGGGGAAGAGAGAAAATAAACATATGACTATGTTAAAGTGTAACAAAATTTATAGATTAGTAATAGCTCTCATTTATGAAGCATCATTATGTCCTTGGCTCCTATGCAACACACACTGTGCCCACTACCTAAGTGGCTCCATTATATACTCCATTATACACATGAGGAAGCTAAAATGGAAAGAGCTCAGAGTCCAAATCCAAACTCATTTATGACATCAAATCTTAACCACTAGATCATATTGGATTCTGTCAATTTTCAAAATGTTAACTCCAGTTAATTAACAGATGAAGAGAATCCTTCCTCTCTCTGTTGTTTTGATTTCCATATTCTCAACAACTGCCTCTTTAGTGCAAAGGAAGGAGATGATGTGAGGCTGCCAGTTCGAATAATGAATGATGTGCATTGGCCTCCTCATTTGTATTCTTTGAGTGGGGATTGTGATCGCAGGAAGAGGGAAGAACTTGCAGGAGGAGGAAAGGTGGAGCCTGATACTCCTGTCTCTGCTCTAAATCTTGTTGCCTGCTCTACTCCTTCATTGTAGCTTTCATTCTCTTCCACTAATCTTCTAGGCCTGGCTTACCCTCTTTATTTTCAGAAACACATGATCATGTGGGGCAAAAGTGATTCGCATCTCTTCTGCTGCTACAAATAGGAAGGGCACCTTACAGTGATGATAAATATTACCTCACATTTGTTATCCCAGTTTCCTGCTTCCAGGCAAACCTCAATTAGTTGTTTTGAAACTCTGCGATGCCCCAAATCACTTTTTTATAAGGATACAATGCCCTATTCTTAATGTCCACAACTTTAGGCCTTCCATCTTCTCCTGTTTTACTACATTATCCCTGTACTTTAGTGTGAAATTCCATTTGAAAATACTGCTTCTTCTAGCCTTTACTTAGAATATTTTAGGTTTGTGTCTAGAATATTCTTAGACTTCTGCTTACAAAGATCTCTTGAAATCCAATATGAAGACAGACTCTCCCAATTCTCTCTCTCTCTCTCTCTCTCACAGACACACACACACACACACACACGCACACACACACACACGCACACACACACATAGTCGGGCGTGATGTCTCATGGCTGTAATCTCAACTCTGTGAGGCAGAGGCGAGAGGACTGCTCAAGCCTAAGGCTTTGAGACTAGCCTGGGTAACTTGGCAAGAACTCGTCTCTACAGTTAAAAAAAAAAAAAAAATTAGCTGGGCATGGTGGTGTGTGTCTGTAGTCCGAGAAGGCTAAAGTGGAAGGATTGCCTGAGTCCAGTGCTGGAGGACTCCGTAGCTGTGGGTGTGCCACTACACTCCAGCTTAGGTGGCAGAGTGAGACTTCTACTAAAAAACAAACAAACAAACAAAACCAACCAACCAACCAAACAAAAAGTCTACCATATTCTCATCCCAATTTCATAGGGGAATATGGTCACTTCAAATAGGAAAAACTGAATTCAGAAATGTTTTAGAAGCTCGTCAGTGAAAGTGCCTTTATAGAGGTCATATTAAGAATGCCAGTAACTTGGATTGAATGCAATGATGTCCCAATGGTTGAATGAATTACCTAGTTTTGAACTCATGACAACTGGTGGTCAGCACAACTGATATGCAAACTCAGTTTTTTTTTCAATCCCAGTCTAATGCTCTTTCCACTAGCTCTAGAAAAATGATATTGCAAAGTAACCACCACCTGAGATGTGAATGCAGGTGAAAAAGAAAGCTGTTGCTTGACATTGGGAAATAAAGATACTGATTATAAACCCAGGAAGGCTCAGTGGAAATTTATCACAAAATGTTGGGGGAAATCATAAGTAAACATAAAAGAAATCCCTAGATCACAGATAAACTTTCTTTTTCTCTGTCTCCCTTGATCATTCTCACTTGGACATTTGCCCCACTAACATTATAGTATTCTTTTAAATATATAATATTGTATTTGGCTTAATTTAATCTGTTCCACTTACTGTCAGATCAGAATTTAACCTCATTGTAAGAGAATGATGAATAACAGCAAAATAATAAGTTACAAATCTGAATAGATTGTCTTTTCCTTTTTAAGACTCAGGTCTACAGGTAAGAATATGTGGATCATAACAATAGTTACTCATAACAGTGATAATCATCTCAGAATCCTCTCTTAATCAACTCGTAGTCATCTGTTTTTCTGCTACAACTAGAAAGGGCACCATTTCCTCACAATAATGGAGGCATTCACCTGGGTGCAGTGGCTCACACCTGTATTCCCAGCACTTTGGGAGGCGGAGGTGAGAGGACTGCCTGAGCGCAGAGGATTGAGACCAGCCTGGGCAACATGGCAAGACCTCATCTTTACAATAAATTTTTAAAAATTAGTCATCGCCTTTACAATAAATTTAAAAAGTTAGCTGGGCATGAGGGCTCATGCCTGTAGTTCTAGTTACTTGGAAGGTGAGGCAGGAGGATGGCTTGAGACCAGCAGGGGGAGGCTGCTGTAACTGTGAGCGTGCCACAGCACTCTAGCCTGGGCGAAAAGTAAATAAAAGAAATAGAGGCATTCATGCATCTTTTCCTAATGAAGAGAAGAAGTGACTGACTCTCTTTCTTTTCTTAAGCAAGTCCAACTAAACTGGAGGTCTCCAGATTTTCCTTTTGATTTCAAGTTAAACTGCAATTTTGGCTGTATCTTCCATTCTAATCATAGATAGTATTCTACTATAAATATATATACATATATATTATATATCTTATAACAAAAAATTTCTTTTCATATTAAGGACACTTTATAAAAATAAAAGAAAACTTAAACAAAAGTCCTCTTGGAAATTCTACTTGTAAGAATCTCTTAGATTTTATGATCCCAAATCAGCTACATGCAAAATGCAGTTTTTGGTATATTAAATTTATTCACTGGTTTACAATCTGGTCACTATTAATGGAGATCAACATGGAAGCTAATCATGGATAACAAGTCCTTCAAACAAATTCATAGAGCAGTTAAGTTATATAATCAAACTTTGCCTGTTTAGCTTTAATTTACTCTTTTCCTCCTCATTAACTATACATGTTGAAAAAGTACAGATTGTGAAAATGAAAACAATTCTGCCAACAAACTTTATAGATATGCTACTTTACAATAGACACATACATTTCAGTAACTTATATAATCATTTATGTTCTTGAATATTTAAAATAGTAGCAATGATAATGACATCTATAGAGGTCTAAAGGACAGAACAATTCTATAGATTCAGATCTTTGACAAACTAGAAAACAGAAAAAATTTAAAACTAGAAAAAAAAGTTACCATCTCTATGTAGATATTGAACCATATTTGTAAATGAATAAAATAGAATTGCTTTATTCTTATGACTGCATATTAGTGAACCAGCATATTTTTTATCATATTTTAAAAACAAATTTTATTAGCATTTCATTAATGTTCTTTGAGAATTGTGGCTTCTACCACTGCTAATTGTTAAGTTATCTGTGTGAGTTTGAATTACTTACATTCACTTTTTAAAAATTTCTAACTTATTTAATCTCTTTAGTAAAAGTGACTCAAAATAAATATATATTTTTTCTATCTGGAAGATTATTTAAATAGTCCAAGGAATATTAATGTTTCTCATAATTGCTTTCATAATATTTGAATGCATGCTTTTGTGCTAGTTAACATATATTGTATTCTCATAATTTTTTGTGGTTTTGTTTCATAATATTGAGAGATAATCAGTCCAAAATATTTAATATAATTGAAATCACTATCAGATTCTTAGTTTTGTTTTGTTGGAATTATATTCTTTAATTTTCCCAAACTCTTCTCTAGAGAGGTTGAGGAGAAGTATCTCGGGAAAGATATCTCTGATAAGTGAAATAGTGGCAGACAGACTTTATAGAGTAATAATGCTTATGAATTTGGGCTTTGGAAATTTCAGTCCACTTGATTTCAAACCTGGTTCCATCATTTATTATCTTTGTGCCCTGAGATAAATTATTAAAGGGGGTAAGTTCAGTTTTTTTCATCTGGAATATGAGATAATAATAGAATTTAAAACTGTGGTGAAAATTAACTGAAATGATATCTTTAAACTTTGTAGAACAAGGATAATAGTATATGGTAGAAAATGACATTCTTATTATTAATCTCTTTGTTGTGCAGTTTTCAGAGGTCAGCAGTTTTTCATCTGAGTTATATTCCATCTAAGGTGAAGTCTACATAGAGAAAGTGTCATAGAAGAAACAAAGTGATGACCAGTCAATTTGGGGGGGATGGGTAGCAAGGCAGAATGGTAAACCAAGAAAATAATCAAAGGATGAGCTTTGAATTTCCTTAGATCCTATATTCCCCAACACTTGACTCAAACTGAGAAAGGGGATATAGCACCATCACTACTACCACTACTGTTATAAAATAGTTTATTGCCCAGGGTGTCGACGCTGGGGTGGCCATGAGCATGCACTCCAGCCTGAGCGATGGAGTGAGATTCCAACACACACACACACACACACACACACACACACACACACACACACACACACAAATTATTCAGTTGTAAGAATAGGCTCTAGGAGCTAATTATTTCCCTTGTGAATGTTATTACATTTTCTAAAACAGGTAAGTTCATGCTATAATAGTGATGCCAATTTATTTTGCAAAAAGAAAAATTTCAGTACTGAAATATGATGACAATAACCCAAGAAAGAAATCAACTATTGAATTAAATAAAATACTAATCAATTGAATTCCAAAGTCCAGTATAGGAACATGCCATTATGAGCAAATGAGATTTATTCAGGAATTCAAATAGAGTTACCATCAGGTAAACTACACCCACTGACACAACTGGTATTTAACATTCACCAAGTAATTCAGGTCAATGCGATGTAATCTTAAACAAAAAACAGAAGGACAAGTAGTAAAAAAGAGAAAGCTATACTATCATTACCTTTGAATAATAGAATTACTTAACTGAAACACAGAAATAATCTACTGAAAACTTTAATAGTTCTTTAAATCAATAGTTTTTCTATGTTTCAACCACTATTAGAAAATAAAATAGATGCCAAAAAACAGAATTATGTGCTAAAAATTATATTGGAATGATTATGTGTAATAATGACAAACTGAAAACAATCTAAACATGCACTTAAATGTATGTATTAAACAAATTATCATTCTAACATATAATTATTATATTTCCACCAGCAATCATGAAAAATATGTTAGAAAATTTTTTGAAGTAACATTAATGATTTGATAAATCATTAACATGTAAGCATTAAATATGATAATACTATACTCACAATTCTATAAAAGCTATAATTCAGCATTTATCTTATATAGCACTATAGTTTTTATACATCAAAAAGGAGGAAGATAATCTAAAATAACAGTTACTGTTCCTGAGTGATGACAATTTTGATGATTTTTACTTTCTTGAATTTCTTATTTTCTTTCTATGATAAGTATTTAGAACTTTTTTTTTTCAGAGTACAAGACTGATTTCAGATTTTTCAGAGTATAAAATTGATTTCATATTTGAGGGATAACAATAGAAATAGAAATTATAAGCTCTGTGTAGGTCTCTTGGTCTAGAGTCCCTGCAGTGACTGGAGAGCCCCTGCCATTTAGAGGAGATAAACGCCATATCTACATTGAAAGATGCGGCACAGATACCACTGAGGTTGACAAAAGCATCTGTCCGGCATGTTTAGCTTCCTAAGGCTTTGATGTGTTTAAAAGATCAGCAAGCTTTCCCCTTGTCTTCTCTCATCACAGCACAAGTTCAAAGAAACATTTATTATGAAAAGGCTAAATTGTAACAAATGCCTCTCTCAAGATTTGAATTACAATGTAAAATTTCTCCATAACTTTATCAGTAATGTCCTAACAGCTGAGCTAAAGTACTCTATTAATTTTCATTAGCTGTTTGTGATTAATATGCAGTTTCAAGTATCAAAGACAAAAAAATGAGGCACTTTATTGTTATTCAGTGAGGAATGTAAGAAGATAACACAGAGAATTAATGTAGAAAAGCAAGTTATATATAGATTGAGCTTTTCTAACCAGCTACTTAATGAATTTAAAGTATGTTAAGAACATCAATTAGAATATGGATAGATGTTGATATAAAGCCAAATCAATGAATCTAATTTCCTGTTCATTTAAGACCAGCTAGATTTAATTTTAAGAAACCCCTTTCCTTTTACTATTTTTCTTTCTAAAAGTGATCAAAGCACACAATGAATATAATTTAAAGAGGATATTTTATGAAAATTTCCACAGTATCTAATGTGTCCAACAGAAATTAAAATCCAAGTACAAAGAGCGTTTTAAAATTTATTTATTTTTACTTAAAGTTTGCACATATTAACTTCTGAATGTTGTACAGATATGACCAGAATAGTACAATTATTTTAGATTTCAATAATACAAGTCAGTATAGATGAACTTACTCAAATAAGTTACACACATTTTAATTTGTTTTTTTAGCTTTTGAACGAACAAATGATGATACTGTCCTTACAACATAGTAAAGAAATTTGGGGATGAGGAAAATAGAAAAATAAAATACCAAATTAAAAATATTTGTTATAAGGCATTCTATTAGGGAAATTATCTTTTTTTATGAATGGGCTTTGTTCTGTTGACAATTTTCCTTGTTGTGTATTTGAAAATTATCTAAAATGCAGTGATAACCTCCTATCAACACTCTATTTGTGAAACAGTAACCTATTAGGCCCATGCTGAGAAATTTCCACTTCCTTCTCTTTCCACTTTGTGATTCTTTGAATGATGTCTTCTTATCTTCAAGGTTTCCTCTGGCCATTTGACCCCTATCTTTAATGTCATGCTTTCTGCTCTTTGCTCTTCAGCTCCTCACCTTCCCACTTTTGGCTAAATTCTTCCCATCTTTCAGGCTCCTTATTATCTCAGACAAAGGACTGGCACTTCAGGCCATCTGCCCCCATTCTTTTCATGTTGCTATCAACACCCACCTCTTGTCTCTGAAGGTTCAGGTCTTCATTCTTATACACTGCTTTAAAATAAGATCCAGCCTTGCGCATTTGCCTTAACTTTAAATGTATTTTTCCACTATTTGGCTAATAGCACAGGAAATGGTAAGAAGTCTGTGTTTATGAGAGACCAGGAATGAAGAACTTTCGAGTTTCTTCCTATCCTTGCCCCATCACTAGTTGCCACTACTGCCAAGTGACCATGAAATTTTCCATTTCACATACATCTACCACTTTGAATAGTAAAGGAGGAACGGTTTTGGGGAAGAGAAGAATCTACAAAAATGACAGCAGCTGATAAGACAAATAGTTGTGGAGGGAAAAAGCAGGAGTTTGCATTAACACAGAGTTTGGAAGGTGAAATGAAAGTGGCCTAAAGAATAGGAATAACATTCCTTTTGCTTGCTTCTTTCTCAGTCCCTTCAAGAATTGTCTGATCATAAACTTAGTGAGAGTCATAAGTCTTTGAAATCTAACCTTGTATCCACAAAGTGCCAACTTTTTAGCTTCTTGGTGTGCTTCCCTTTAGCATTTTAAAAGCACACAGCACTGACCTAATAGCAAAATATTATGAGACATAATAAAAACTTGAAAGTTTAAGAACATGGCATATACAGGCATTAAAACAAGGAGTGTTAATCCCAGGACACAGTTAAAAGTTTCTTTATCATGATGGCTACAGGTATTATCTTTTGTCAGTGTGTTAACTTTACTTTTCCTTATTTCAATAATATTGACATAACTGATTGACAACCCATAGCTCTTATTTTGGAACTGCAGAATGTTACTAGACTTGAAATTCTGAACGAAATAAAATGTCTTTTGAGAATTTAGGTTTTAATGGAATGGCTTTTTCTTTTCTTTTCTTTCTTTCTTTTTTTTTTGGATACACAGCTAGTCTTTTTTTCTAGGATTTAGAATCTATCACCTTGGGTAAAGTCAGGGAAGAAAAGATAATCAGGATTTTATTTATTCTTCTTTACTTGAAAGAAAAAAATTAAGTGTCAGTCAAAGGAAGAATCCGTGGGCGGGGGGTGTGGGAGGAGGGACACTTCTCTACATAAATCCTAAAAATTAACATAAGAAGCACTCCAAGTTAAGGCTTGGTTTACATGATGACTTAATCCATATTTTTCATCTAATAAGATAAAAATATATTCTAACTGTCTTTGTTCTTATTTTTTAGCATTTCTGGGGTCTGACTATAAGTTTCTAAAGTAAAAGTTTGCATGATTCCTAGGAGAAATAAATGGCAGCAAATGTTTGTTAATCTAATAGCTATTACAGTATACTGTTTTACAATGGGATTTTCTTCTTTCCTCTTTATATTTTGGAGATTCGTAAAACACGTGTTTTTGAAAATTTGGTATATGTAATAAATACCGAATTAGGTAAAAGTTGGTAAAATTCAGCTTGTAAGGAATTCTTAGAAAAGAGCAAGAACTAAATAAATAAATAAAACTAAACCACCCAGTTTTATTTTATTAGGTCATGAATCTGACTTAATGAATAAAGGCAAATATAATATGGTTCATTATTTTATATATTCAAATAGATAAATAATTAATTGATTGATAGACTGGGTTATTATTATACTCCATCTCTCCATCACTGAAAAACAAGGACATAAAATATACTACCATTTTCAAGCAGGTAGTTATATTAACCTATTATTTGAGGTAGAACAATGAAAACACTAATGATAATATTATAAATCATCCTATTACAAAGAAATCATCATGAAAGATATTTACACCCATTATTTAAAGACCTAAAACAACTAGAGACGCATTATGGTTATTCAGCACTACTATATAACTTACATGTAAGAACAGAAACATTCCTGAATATGACCCAAAGTGACCCGGAAAAAATCATGGTATGGTGGATTGATCACAAAATTTAAAATCAGATAGACTTGAATCAGGTCTGCCTTATACTCTTTTGGGTAATTTTGAATAACCCTACTTCATAGGATATATATATAAGTGATAAGTTATTTAATGTATGAAAGTATTCAACAAATAGTGGCTATTATATTTCTATATTCCAACTAATTCAGTAGACTGCAGAAATATCATTTGGTAATGATGGAAGGTAGAGATGGGAAAGCAACATCGTCCCTTCTATAATAAGCCTTACAAACTATGTTTGTATCTGTGAACCTCATTGTGCCAAAATATTTGTGAATTCAAACTTCTCTAGACTTTAGTGAATTTATATTTTCAGTCCATGTATGTATTCCTTAATTAGCTGTCTCCTCCATGAATTATATTATTTTAATCTTAAATTTGATAATGAACATCACAGACCAATGACCACTTATGAAGCGTTCCTTACATATTATTTACTATGGGGATATGAACAAGGAGATGTCACACTGCAGCCATCTACACCTTATTTTTAATTCAGCCACTGAAACTCAGTGAACATTATGTTAGATACATTCTATCAAGGGACAAAACAATTTGTGAAAAGTTAACAAATATCAGATAAACATGTCACAAGTTCATCTATTACATGTGAGTTGCCAACTTAATTATAAGGAAAAGAAAACTTCAAAGTTTTTTGGGTTTTTTTTTTTTGAGTTGGAGTCTCACTCTGTCACCCAGACTGAAGTGCAGTGGCCGCTCCCGGCCACCGCAGCCTCGACCTGCTGGGCTCCAGTGATCCTTCCGCTCAACCTTCCAAATAGCTGGAACTACAGACGTGTGCTACCACGCCTGGCTAATTTTTAAATTTATTATAGAGATGAGGTCTCGCCAAGTTGCCCAGGTGGGCCTCGAACCCACGGGCTCAGGCAATCCACTCACCTCAGCCTCCCAAAGCGTGGGATTACAGGCTGAGCCACCGAGCCTGGCTCAGAAAAATTCAAGTGAGGTGCAGTGGGTCATGCCTATAATCCCAGAACTTTAGGAGGCTGCTTGAACCCAAAAGTTCCAGACCAACCTAGGAAACATAGTAAGACTCTGTATCTACAAAAAAAAAAAAATCAAAAAGTTGGTCAGGCATGGGGGTGTGTGCCTATAGTCTCAGCTATTCGGGAGATTGAGCAGGAGAATGACCTGAGCCCAGGAAGTCAAAGATATGTTGATCCGTGATCCTGCCACTGTACTCCATCCTAGGTGACAGAGTGAGACCCCAACTCAAAGATAATAATAATAATAAAATAATATCAATAACTTCAACTGAAGTTAAAAGAAACAAGGTTTTGGGATTAATAAGGTCATAGATGGTTTCATCTTTAAAAATCCATTTACTATAGGTAAAGCACTCTAGTAAACCACAGGTAGGAAGAAGCCAGGGGACTTGCAGTAAAGGAAATGAAAGAATTTAGAAAACTCTGTATAACTTTGCCCACCTTAAAATTCATGTACATTTAAAAAAAAAAATCAGTTACATACTTTGTGGTATTTCAGTAATTTAAATTGGGGAATGTTAATCCCTAGAGGAGTTGTGATGTTTCCAAATTTGGGGATGCCCATCACTCTATTTTAAATGAATCTAGAACATTAAGGCAATTCTAGTATAATAAAGATAGTCTCTAGCTTTTACAGCATTATCTAGTAGCTCAAAGCATTAATCCTCTTCCCCAGATACAGCACATCATTTGATAGGATCTCATTAGTTTTATAATAATATCCTCAACATTCTGTGAAAACTTCTCAACTGCAGGGAAGAAACATCTCCAGAAATTGGTGCAGATTCCAATGTGGGTATGTGGAACATTTACATGAGTAAATAAACATAACTGGTCTAGAGTCTATAGATATGATATGAACTTTTCTTTACAAGAACTTTTTTTAATTTAAAAGCTCTACTTAAAAATTGAATTTTCATTTAAAGTTTCACTTTATATATAAGTTAAATACAAAGTACTCATTCGCCACTGAAATCTATGCTGTAAAGCCTAATAGAGTCTTAATAACTGACAAAAGGAAAAAGAATGATCACAATCATAACTCACCTTAGATTTTTTTTTTTTTTTTGAGTTGGAGTCTCACTCTGTCGCCCAAACTGGAGTGCAGTGGCCGTTCCCGGCCACCGCAGCCTCGACCTGCTGGGCTCCGGCGATCCTTCCGCCTCAGCCTTCCAAGCAGCCGGAATTACAGGCATGTGCTACTATGCCTGGCTGATTTTTTGATTTATTGTAGAGATGAGGTCTCACTGCCCAGGGGGGTCTCGAACCTGTGAGCTCAGGCAATCCACTCACCTCAGCCTCCCAAAGGCGCGGGATTACAGGCTGAGCCACCGAGCCCGGCTTTACCTTAGATTCTTAAAGTTTAAAGATACAGTCCACTCCTAACATTATCACTCAATCATAGGATATATGACTGAAGATTATGCATTAGGTGCTGGTATTATTCAGTTTCATCCATGCTTAGCAGAAACTCTCTGAAAGGTAGTTTTATATTAAGGTACTGTCTCCTAAAATGTGGGACACATACCATTCTGGATGTTACACGTTATGAGATGCTTCTGAGGCGACACATAGACATGTCATGAAATATCATCAAATCATACAATGAGACATTACTGCTTTTCAATCCTTCTGAGTACATACAAAAAAGTCTCAGTTTAGTGCTAATATATCTTTAACACCTCTGGAAAGCTTGCTTATCTCCCTTTCTAATAAGTGAAATCTGAGGCTTCAGACAGATCCTTTTGCAAAGACACAGCATATAGCCAAACTTTAACAGTGGTCTCCTGTTTTCATTATATTTAATTCTTTTATTACTGTCTATGTAGGGTAACAGATATTGGCTTTTCCTTTCTTAGAGTGATATGATAATTTCTTTTCAAAACTAAATTAATTTTCACATATAAAATGAGTCAACTTAAGGAAAAAGATTTAGTAAATATAGGATAGGGGCCTGGCAGATATGACAACATTTGTGGTAGTGGTATGTGAATAACTGATGTTGAGGGAATATCGCTACTGATGTTTTAACAATTTGTGAAAGTAAAAACCCCTGCTGCATGCAGACAGATCAAGGCAAGACTTTGATTAAAGAACCAGAGAGATGAACAGATGTGAATCCAGTCATGGAGACCAAGAAGACAAGCCAAATTTGATGGTCAGTGATCTAGTGAAGAGAGCAAACAAAGGGACATCCACGGAGAGCAAGACAGGTGAGACAAAACACAGAAAAGCTGTCACTCTAGGCTGAGGCAGGCTGTTTGCCCAACCTTAGTACTTTAATCATCCCATTCCCACAGACCAGTGTTTGGGCTTACTGAAATTCATGCCTGAATGGGAATAAACTCAGACAGATTGATAACACCATGCTCAATTAAGGACAAACTATAAGGAAAATAGCACTGGAGCAATTGTACTTGTCACTAGGTTGGTATAAAACCAAAGGATGTATCATTTGAAAATGATTAATAAAGAGTAAATAAATTTTTCTTGTTTACTAATTTTAAACAAACAGCAAAAATGTCAGATTTGAGTTGAGTTATAATTTGTACAAAGATAATACTTTTTTATTCCTTTTATCAAAATGAGAGTTCTATTGAATTTGTGTGTGTGTGTGTGTGTGTGTGTGTGTGTGTGTGTGTGTGCAAACTCCCTGACACACTTCTGCTTCCAGGAACAAATATTTTGTATTTCCAGTACTTAGGATAGAGAGAGTACAAGTTTTCCTTCAAGATGATTTTTTTGTGGAACATTTGCTAATAATAACAGCAAGTTTCAGCATTGTTCTTATTTTATGGTATGTACTGGGTCAGTGATTACTAGGGGTCAGTAAAAAAAAGGAAGTTCTTGGACTTTCAAAGGATTTAATTCAAAAAAATGTCTTTTTTAATTTGGATGAAAGGACTTGTACAATCCTAGTAACGTCCCTGAATCAGGATACATATAGTACATACTGTTATTTATTTACTCCCTTATTTTCATATTGTATAAGAATCACCAATCTGTGAATCTGGATGTCTAGAAGATTTCATTATTCCAACTGATAGCCATATTATACATTGTCTATTATTTAAATAAGCATGTGTTTTTGCATACAGACCGTTTTTAAAATATATGTTTATCTCGATATTTTTGGTGATAAAAAATAAAATGTATCTTAAAGCATATCAGATCCCTGATCATCCACAGGGACTCTGATATTAGTTTTTTATCATGATGTAAGTATGATAATTCCACGTAGAAGTTCCTAAAATACCTTAACCTTAAAAATAGTTCAAATTACAAAAGGTTGAGGATTGCTGACAGTATATTTTTTATGGAAAAATAATGAATAATAGAATGAGAAAATGGAAAACTTTGATTTGCAGATATGTTGAGAAAAATATAAGTAAAATAAAACTGAACTAAACTAGTATTTTCTGATAATGTCATATTCAAAACAGATTTTTATTCTTCTGTTTAAAAGAGTATTAATACATTAAAATTTTCCATTATTACTAAACTTCCTTTCATATTCACCTAGGTGAATGATCATTACCATCATCAATGTCTGACAATATACAGAATCATTTTCTGCAACATGCTTGGGTATCTCTTATCTTAAAAACAACCTTCTTTTGACCTCAGGTTTTCCTCCAAATTTCTCTCCATTTTTTTTTTCTCCCCTTCTCAGAAAAACAAGTTTTCCTCCTTTGTTTCATTTTTCATTCTCTTTCTCTCAGCTCAACAAAATTGGACTTCCCCTTGCCCTTCATCATGCACCAACAATTCTAGTGTTGCTCAATTCCAACGGTCTTTTCTCATCTTACTCCTCCTCTCAGTGGCATTTGATACAGCTGACCTTCCATACTTCTAGAAACAGTTTTCTTACCTGTCCTCTGAGGTATCAGACTCTCTTGATTTTTAGCACCTTTAATACTTCTCCTAAGTCATTTAAAAAAATCTTCTTCCCTTGCTCTACTCAATATGAAAATATAGGGTTGACTTTGGACTCAGGTCCAGGTGTTCTATGCCTGTCTCCACAGGGACCTCTGTTTTGCAACTTTAAATTCCATAAGTATATTGTCAGTGCCCAATCATACATCCCCAGCCCGGACCTCTTCATTAAGCTCATAAACCTCGAATTACTTAAAATCTGCCTGTGAAATTCTAACTTAATATCTCTAAAATTGACTGTTCTCTGGAAGCTTTTTCTTGTCCTATAGGTTTATTCACTTCAGTACAAAGAAACACCATTTACTCTTCTTTATCTTTATCTCACCTCTGTACCTCCCACCTCTATTTACAGTCAAACATAAACACTTATTTGTTCCACCTCTAAAATGTGTTTTGACTATCACTTCTCTATAGATCCACTGTTAGTACTATCCCAAACCCTCATTTTTCTTATTTGCATAATGCTTTCATTTTTCCCCCTCCTGTGATCTGATTCCAAAAACAGTCAAAGCGATTTTCTTAAAAACAAAAGTTATATCATATTATTCACCCATTTTAATCCCTTCGTTGGCTTTCATTAAGGCACAATAAGTCAGACTCCCTAGAGTGGCCCACAGAGCTTCCACTCACTTTTTGAACTTTTGCCACCGCTTGCTCTTTCACACAACGTTTTCCAGCTCAGTTGGCCTTCTTTTTTTTTTTTTCTGGAGCACATTGATTTCATTTTTTGGAACTTATGCACCTTTGCTGAGCTTTATTTCTCTGATTTTTGTCATAGCTTTTGATAGCTACCCCATCATTCAGTTCTCAGTGTAAATGCCATCTCCTCATAAATAAATAATCTGTCTCAAAATAGTTCCCTCCTGAAAATTTTGCAATGAGAAATGTCCAATAATCTATGATATCCAATATGTGACTGCTGAGCACTTATGTGGCTAATAATACTGATAAATTGAATAATTTTATTTAGTTATCATTAAGTTAATTAATTAAAGTTAAAATAGTCATATGTGGCTAGTAACTACCACATTGAAGAGCACAGTCTTAACACAGCATATTATTTTATTTAAAAAATATATAAATAAAAATTATGCATTTTTAGTCAGGTGTAGTGGCTTATACCTATAATCCCAGCTATTTGGGAGGTTAACGAGAGCCAATCACTTGAGCCCAAGAGTTTGAGGCCAGCCTGAGCAATATAGTGAGACCATGTCTCAAAAAGCAGAAAAAATAGAAACAACAAAAAATTATATATTGTTTAAGTGTATTAATGTACCTTTGAAAAATTTATTTCTCTTCTCTACAGTGTAAGCTCTATGAGGGTGAGAAAATCTTTGTCTGTTTGTTTCTATACCTATACCCAGAAGAAGGCCTATAACTTAGTATATAATACATATTTGTGGAAAAAATAGACAAAGTGAGTGGATGAACCCATTCTTCATGAGGCTGAGTCATACTATCTCTGGATTAGACTATTAAAATAGCATCTTCCCACAGGGACTCCCACAGGGACTATTCCTGCCTCACTCAAATTTTTCCTTCATAACACTGTCAAAGTAGATCATTCTGAGTTACACATGTGATCAAGTCACACTTGCTTGCTTAAAACACTTTGGTTTTTATGTCTCCATCATGAGTAAGTGTGAGCATCTCCTTACAACATGGCAACTTCTGCCTAGTCTGGTTCTGTCCACCTCATATTTTGCTCTTAAGCAATGCTGATGGAAATTTTTCACACATCTTAGGCTGGCATGAACAGTATATACTTTTTACATTTGGCAAACCCCATCCATCCTTCAAAAACCAGAAGGACTGCTCTATGTGATGATTCTTCCCTGGCATATCTTCCTTTTCTTGCTAAGAATTGCTTGTATGTGTAGGGAGTGGGGGGAGGGAAGGGACACCTTTTATACTTTGTCCAAACATTGACTGGTACATGAATAAATTGTACTTGATGGCAGGGACTATGACTTACTTGGTAACTTAGCACAGAGCAAAAGGTCTAGCTGCAGCACAGAGTAATTGCTCAATCAATAATTGCTAATTACATCAGCTCACACTCTTATTGCAGGTTCCATTGTACTGACAGATGGGACCCAGAGGCTCATGCTTAACATCACTTTCCATGATTCTTCTCTTCCTCATTGTTACTATTTTTAAAAAGTATTTTTTATTTTTTTTGCTATTTTTTCCTACAATTTTTCTTACGTAGAACAATTACTTTTAGTGTATCAGTAATATGATTTTATTTATGTCAAAACAATGTTAAATTTTTATTTAATGTAAGAGATAAACACAAGGGTCTCTCTATGTATACAATCATTCTGCAGTATGCTATTTTACCAAAGACTGTCACAATTTGGTATAAAATGTAAATAGGACCTGCCTGAGTGAAAATATTTGACAAATATGAGAGAATCATTACCAAAAAACTCCCAAGGATTCTACCTGCCTTCTCTGTATACCAGGGATAAAGTGGTTAATACAACATTAATAGATTTGCAACATTTCTAAGGAAAATGTCTTAGCTATACTGAAGAGTTGTACCTGTAAAAGTGGGCCAGCAGTGAGTTGTTAAAAATGTAATTTTCTTTTATGAAACCACTGGCAATAGTAGGATGAAATATTCTATATGTATTAAACAAAGTTAACACTAATAAAACTTACTAATGGAATAAACTTGCCATAAATGGAAGCAGAACCAGGGACAGAAGAAAGGGCACTTAACATGGGATCTGGATTTCATAATCATCCTGACACTAATTGTGCATATTTTCGCTCACCAGACCCTCTGAGCTGTAAAGAAAGTTCAGTACAAGTTTCTATCACTCCCATCCCAGATAAGGGGGAACCTGCCAGCCTTCCCATTATCTCTGGAGGTTCTTAGGAACAGGTTGCCAGACTTAGCAAATAAAAATACAGAATTCCTAACTAAACTGAAATTTTAAATAAACAATAGATGACTTTTTATTTTAAGTGTATGTTTATACTATGCAGAATTTGGACATATTTATACTAGAAATCATTTGTTGTTTTTCTGAAATTCATATTTAACTGCAAGTCCAGTATGTTCATCTGGCAACTCTACAGAGAAAGATGCTGGAAGGTGGTGACTTATGCTTCTCCTCATCACTTCTGGTTGTAAATTCTTGCTTAACCTAATACCGAAACTTATGTGTCCACTAAAATATTAATCTCACTTTTCACGATTCTCTTCTTCATACTTTGCACTGGTTGTATTGTGAAACAGAGCTTCTCTTTTAGAATGCTTTTCCCCCAAACTTATGCAAGGCATTTGTGTATGTAGCAGATTTTGGTTAACAATTGTGACTAGATGAAGGATATAGATTGTGCCAGTGTCAATAATTTAAGATTAAAAGAAAGATGTGCTTATTTTTCAAAATACTTCGGTCACATTCCCTGTTCCTCTCCCACTTTCTGCTGTGAGCACATTTCTCACTGTCCACTTGTCTCCATAGTCTTTTGCCTCCTTCTGTTTTGTTTTACCTCTTCTTTCATTTCTTCAACCTTGTCTTCTGTCTTGCTACTTACTCCAGCAGTTATATCTCTATTAAGTTCATATGTAAAGCAATTTAGCTATCTCATCTTTTTCACCATCATTTTACAAATTAAAGTCCTCATGAATATTTTTAGCAAAGGTAATTCTTCTCTTTAAAAAGAGAATCATTGCCATTTTTATATATTAGAAATGGCTACATACATAAAGCATATATGTGTGTATGTATGAGTATATGTATACTGGAGGTGCCAAAAACGTATACCCATTGTAAGATACATTATCTATGTATTACTTTTAGTTTGCTGTAATCAGAAGTGTCTGGATGCTGATGGTAGCCACTTTGAGCACCTTTTGTAACTGCAGAAGTCAAACGTGACTTATATTAATTTTTTGTCATCTATATATATTGAATATTACAATTTTAACATAGTTATTTTCTTTTTTAAAATGTGTATACATTTTTTTGGTACCCTCTGTATGTGTGTGTATATGTGTGTGTGTGTGTGTGTGTGTGTGTGTGTGTGTGTATACATACATATACATCCACAGACACACATACACACACACACCCATATATATAAACACTCACACATACTTACATAGACACACACACACATATATATATATATATCCATGTTTTTGAAAGGCATACATTTATCTCACTACCCTTGGTGAAGTCATTTTATTTCCTCTTGTGGAATTTAGTCTCTTTATTTTGAAACCAATAAATTAAATTTGACCAAGATGTGTATGTCCAGTTTGACTCCTACTTCATTTAAAAAATAATTTGATATTCTAATTTTGCTATGGTTAAATATCTTTATAAAAAACAGAAAAGCTATTTGGGAGTATCTGTTAATAACTTAAAAAATTTGAATAACCCTTGGTCTAAAAAGTTGACTGCTAGAAAAATATTTGAAGACAGTAAATTGAGTGTTTAAGATCATAGTCTTTCGAGTTGTACAGACCTGGGATCAAATCCCAGTTCTGCAACCAACGAGATGTGGAAAATCAAAGTTTCATATGTTAATTAGTGTGAGACTTGGAAGTACTGGATTGAGCCATGTGAGTTTCTATTTTTTTAGAATAAATTTGGAGAAATATAATTAATAGTGAATGATACACTGTAATAATTTGTTTCAAAAGATGAACAAGTCCATTCTTTTCTTTAAGATCTCTCTCTCTCTCTCTCTCTCTCTCTCTCCCCACACACACATACACACGATCTAGATTTAAATATTTACCGGTTTATATTTGAATTTTTTAGTTTAAGGTCTGAATTTTCCAACAAGTGGGAACTGCATTTTAAATTAAACTCAGTGGTAAAAGTTAGCTATTCAGATAATTGGTCAGTTATGCTAGTATTAGTGATTCCATCTCAGACTAATGAGAGTCAAAATTAATTAGAAGTATATTCCCTGAAAGAGGAACATATTTGGGGAAACATGGACATATGGGTGACCATCATTCAGACTGTCCACACCATCAGAACTGATAAAGATAACATCATGTCACTGACCCAATTAGCAGAATGAGGACTTTGAGGGACTTTTCCATTGCTTTTGATGCACAATGGCAGGGTACCACTGAAATCTATTGTCAGAGCTCAAAAAGAGTTGCTTGTACACACATATGCCTGGCCTTTTGTGCCTCCAAAAGGCAACACCAATACAGAGGTTGCATGTCCTTACCTGGGCCAGGGTACAAGCCCAGCTCTTATATTTTGGGAACAAAACATCAGCTGTGCATTTCAGGAACTCACCTGACTCTTACCCAGGTCCTGTCAGAAGTTTCACTGAAACAACTGATTTTTGAGATCAGCATTCTAAAGTCCAGGAACATCTGTCCAGATATTCTCAAACCTACTCTTGTGTTAGTTTATATCAGCAAGAGCATATTTTAACATTACCCTGAACAATTTGTAGCTTCTCTAATTATGGAAACTTTGGTTTCTTTTGCTGAAGAAAACTTTCCTAGATACATTCTGATGCTACCAAGAGAAACTTTCAGTTCAGAATGTATCTGAGAAACTCTCATTATGGTATTTGGAAACTACCCTCAGGATTCCCTCTGTGACTCTTTTTCTTATTGATAAAATGGAGATATTAATTGTACCTAATACAAGTATTTTTCTGAGGTTTGAATTATCGTATGTACTCAGTAAATACTACAAAGTTATTTTTGTTACATCAAAAATAATCTTTCAGGCTTCTTACTTAATATTATAACCTAGACTTGTCACACAAATGGTTAAGAGATACTTTTTTTGAAAAAAAAAGTCTGGAAATTTAAAAAATATTCCTTAATATGGTTTAGTGCCTCGTATAGGTGGGATGAAACCTCACAGTCTCAGCGTTCTCATCTTTCTTGTGAAGATGCTACTTATTTCATAGTGATGTTGTGATAGTCATGATTAGATTATGTGTGGAAATTATAGAACAATGTTTGGCCAACATTTTCTTCTTAGTTAATATCTATTTCCCAATGTGTAATCCGTAAAGTCTCTTGGAATCCACATAAGAATCTAATGACAGGATATATTTTTATTGTCTAAATGACCTGTCAGTTGTTACTGTTGTTAGTTTTTTGCTTTATTTTATTGTTGTGTTTTATTTTTTTTATTTTGAACTATATGCTTCATTCTGCCGTTTCTTCCTTCTTTATATTTCAATAAGCTTAGAGCTAAATGTTATGCTTTATGGCAACATAGAGCACGGTTTCCAATAAAACTACTGCAACCAAACCCTCATATTTAACTTTTATTCTCATTTCCTCATTGTGTTGCTTTTGTATTTTTATTTTAAATTGTCTCAAACACTGGTAATTAGTAGAAATAGTAAATAAAATAAATCCTAGGGATACTTTTAAAATATAATAATGAAATCATCTCAGATCGCTCTAAACCACTAAAATTAGAATGTATCTAGAGAATTTTTCCTCAGCAAAAGAAACTGGTAAGTAACGAAATTGGTGGAGGCTCTACGATCTCTTTCTATTAGCTATAAGATGAAGTGAACTATCTACTAAGCCATCAATCAGGAGAGAAAACTCAATAATTTAACATGAAGAGAAAGTATCCTATTTTCCCTACTAGACGACAGCTAAGCTTGAACATGCACTAAACTTGAAAAAGCATTTCTGGTTATCCGTCTAGTGCATACATTTCCATTTCTAAAATAAAGTTGCCAAAAATGCTTTTATTATTTCTTAAATAATTTGAGAATGTCTCCTCTATTATTGTCTTTCATACTGATAGCAATGTAGTTAAGTAGTAATATGAAGCATAGAGTAAGATAGTGAATTATTAGGCCATAACTCTCTGAAGTTCCTTGTTTAGGTAAATTAAATATGCTAGATCTACTTTACTTTTTTAATATTAGAATATTGTCTTAAGAGAATACAATGAAAGAAACAAACCACTTACAAAGAACATACTAGATTCTTAAGTTGCATCTCTAGTAACTCCTTTTCTGGTGAGAGTGGATGTGTTCAGGGTGGTATGGCCATAGACTAACTCCTTTCAAGTAATACTCTTAAAAAGAAAGTAGGGAGTGGATGGCATGTTAAATGCTCACCTTTTTAGTTCTTATTAAAACGCTTTTTTTCTAGCATGTATGTTAACTTGATGCCATAATTAATGGCATTTCTCACATGGGCTAAGAGGAAGGTATGTGTGTGTATATATATTTGAGTCAGGGTCTTGCTCTGCCACCAAGGCTGGAGCTCATGGCTCACTGCAGTCTTGAACTTCTGAGCTCATGTGATCCTCCAACCTTAGCCTCCTGAGTAGCTGGAACTATAGGCACATGCCACCATGCTAGGCTAATTTTTTAATGGTTTTGTAGAGAAGGGGTTTTGGTATGTTACCAAGACTGGGGGTCACTTGACCCCAAGTAATCCTTCATCTTAACAACCCCAAGGTTGCTAGGATTATAGAAGTGAGCCACCATGCCAGCTGGAAGGTTTATTTTTAATTACAGTGTTTCTTAAATCATTAAATATAAAAATCAGTACTATATTATATTTAATATTATATCTTCCCTGATGCTCCAACTACTTCATACTAAAGCCAGTTATGTTGGTTTTTGTAAGCCAAGTAATCAATTTACTCTTAAATCTGACTGCATCCAAAGACCTTCAGAGTTCCCAAATTTTGTTGATTGTTACAGCAGAGCCATAAACATTACCTACCAGCTATATCTAAACTTTCCATCATGTTTAGAAAGTATTAAAATAGAGCCTGTCCTCATATAATAAATATTAAAATCTGTAAAAGTGGTAGTAGATGTGTTTAGCTGTAGCAGCAGGTCTGGAGTGGGAATTTGTTCCATTAGAAAAGTTATAATGTAGCTGAAGTTTTAATACTAAATCTGTGATGGATAAAACCCAGTGCTACTGTTTCAGCTACTGATTCACACTATCTCCTCTCCAAAGCACATGTAATATATTAACAATCCAATAATTAGTGCACATTCTTGCCTGCTGCTTAAAATCTTACTCCCAGATGCAGCTTTGGTCAGATCTTGGTTTTATTAGCTTTCATGATGCACTACCGTTGTAATACCAGTTCTTTCTTTCATTCATAGACTTTCTATCTGGCTAGGCAGTGCTGATATAAACACAGATCTTAAAAAGGCAATGACTTTATCCTATTTGCATGTCCCAGTCTCTAACTTATGTGCCCATATAATGTAGAACTACGGTCTACTTGGCATGAAAGGAAAATAAAATCTACAAGAAGATTCATTTTACTTGTAAGTAGAGTTGGGAAAATGGGATAGAAAAGAAGACAATTGATTCACCAAACCAAGCTATTGTCTCCTGGACCCTTCAGGATGTATAGAGTCTCATCTTACCAAACCACTCCGAGTATGTGATCCCAATCTAATAATAAAAATGATCTTCTAAAGGGAGTATTTAAAGTCAAAGTGTATTCCCTTTCTACGTAGGATAAATGTCTTTGCTGTGGACGTGATAAAAGGCAAGATCGAACAGAAAGAGAAAACAAATTATAAGCATTTGATATGAAAAAACTCAAGTAGAACAGAAAGCTTGTCAAGGACTCTGAGTATGGATATATCCTGCTATACATTTACAGGCTATCTTTGAATGGTACCACTTACTAAGAAAGTAGAGAACTAATAAAAATCTCAGAATCCTGAGTGCAAAACAAAGGAAAACTAATTAGGTGTTAGTGTACAGAAGGTCTAAAAAAATGGAGAATACAATGATCTATATTTTTTTTCAATACTTTAGCAAAACTAAAATATTAACAGTAAACTACAAAACAGCACAGAAGAGAAGACTTACATAGGACTCCACATGGCTATTTTGAGAACCAGGCGTATTTATATTGAAAGTATCATGATTCAGTTTTCCTATTCTGTATTTTATAAGTAAAATACATTGAGATAAATTATCCTAAGTGGTACTTTGGGCCAAATACTTTTGGGCCAAAAGCACATCATTGCTTTTCTCAAGAGGCTTGATTCACTAATACCTTAACAACAGAATGCTGGTCATGCAACACTCAGCGTCGGAAAGGGAGGGAAGCGAAATTGTTACAGTTTCCCTTAGGAAATCGATGATGGGAATCTAAGGATTTAATTTCAGCCCCATTGCTGAACTTTCACCAACTCCATTCCAGCTCACAGTCCATAGATCACCCAACAGGGAAAATAATACATATACTTTGCCAACTACATTTTAACAAATTTGGGGATCAAAATCAATTAAATAGATGACCATTAGCAATTTAGCTGAGATTGGCCAGTTTTCCAAGTGAAAGGGAGTAGTTCCCATGGGTAATATCTTGGTAAAGGATCTTAACCCTTATTATCAACAAAACATTGAGTATGTATCAGTTTATCAGAAAATCAACTTTCTTTGTCCCTTTGGGGAAGTGAATTAAACCTAAATTCAACTTAGATCTAAGCCTAAAATAAGTAATTTTATTAGCTGATCTACCTAACACTTTATTACACAATACATTCAATGTTGTAAACATGATTTTTGGCAATCTCTTACTTGAGCTCAGGAACTGAGTTGGAAAACACTGGACAACATTTGGATAATGACAATTTCATCTTGTCTTCTTTGGAGAGTAATAATGTAAACAAAATGAGCTCTTTACTGGCAGCCAAATGCAGTGGAGTTTGTGGCTGTTCCTTTTCTAATATTAGTGTCTCAGGGCTATTTTCTGAGCATGTTTCTGGAGGCAGCAAGACTTTTTGTCTTTATTCAGTAAAAAGATATTGTATGACATTATCAACTGTAATTCTCAGTCATATTCTTCTAGTGGAAAGTATTAGACAAGAAAATCATAAATTTGTTTGCCATTTTAAAAAGCAGTTCCAAATTTCTTCCATGTTTTAATGGAGGGAGAGAAAGGCCCATATAAAGGTGTCTAGGATGGTTTTAGTTGTTAGGAAGGGCAAGGGAACCTTATCAAACTGATGCAGTACTATCCAACTGCTATTTTAAAGAAGCAAGAATGAGGTGAGGCAGAAAAGAATTCTGCACTTCAGACTAACCGGGTGACTTTACATCCCATTTCCCCCAATATACTTTGCTTTCAAAAATCTAATGTTTCACTTCTTCCTTCTTCAATTGCCAAAACTGTTAGAAAAAAAGATTGTTAAAGAGAAAATATATGTATGAGCAGGTAAGAGTTGCCATTTATATCACTGACACTACTTGTAATTTCCTAAGATTTTATGGGAAAAAACATACTAATGCAATTTGGAAATGTGATTAGTTATTTTGGCTTAGCAACCTCAAAACCCCAGAGATGGAGTATGTATGAATGTAAGACATGAAAGGAGTCATACAAGTAATCTACTTCAATCTCTTTGTTTTAAAACTGAGGAAACTTAAACCCAAAATGACCAAGATATTTTGCAAAGTCACAGCTTCCCAGAGCTGGGCTCAGGGCAAAAATTTATCTTGTCATTTGCGTGTGTTTGTGTGTGTGTGTTTGTGTGTGTTTCTCATTAGTTTACAGATATAAAAGTTGATCTATATGTAAATGACTAACAATGAACTTGCTATCTGATAAATGGATGGGATTGAGAATTCCCAGTTGGAATTTGTTTTAACACATACCAAGTCATTTTATCATTATAATAGCCCCGAGTGAGTTACTATTAGTATCCCCATCTTTTATTGAGAAGAAACAGATACCACATGAAGTTCAATAACTTGCTCAAGGTCACATAACTCCTAAGTGAAGTAAAGCCAGGATCCAAACTGAGTATCTGATCCAATCTTCTTGCTCTTAACCATTATGCTATTTTGTCTCTCTTTGTGAAGTGCTTTGTTTAGACACAAAGCTGCCAACTTGAGACAAAATTCTTCTCCTTTCTCAACGTCTTGGGAAATATAGATTTCTCTTCATAGCTTAGTATAGCTAAGTAAGATCCTATTTTTTTGCAAAGCCATCAGGACCCTAAAGCTTCCTAATCTTTTCTGCTACTGAAGTACTTAGGAAGACTTGTAGTGATTACATGTTTACCTCTATCTTCTCCAGAACTTCCCAAACTCACCACATTATAAGATGAGGAAGCAGAGTTCCTATGAGGAAAAGTGAAACTGTTATATCCCTCAGACTTCAAGAGGCTTAATGAAGCAAAGGGATTTCCAGATCAGCTTAGACCACCGAACCCCCAGTGTTTTTGCACTTTTCTTCATTTAAGGACAGAAAGAATATTGAGATAAAAAGATTATGGTTCATTGACAATTAGGAAGATTCTATATGGTACAAAGTACTCAAGGGAGATCTTTAACCTATGTTAATTGACTAATTTTTAAATAATACTGCAAGGTAGTTTGGCACCACATACTTTGAAATTCTGGGTAAACATGGACTTGCTTTCCCTGGAGTGCAATGGACTGCTGTCCTGGGGCACATAATCTCAAATTAAGAACTGTTCCTAGATTTAGAGAATTTATATTCAAGATTTTGAACCTTTTGGCTTTATTATTTGGCTTAATAAGTGAATAGTTGATTAAGCATACATTAATTACAACAGAAGGACTATTTGAGTCAGAAGCTCTAAAACACAAAAGGACATTATAGAACGCAGACAGCTAGCTGCTTTCTTGTTCTGCTAATAAAGGTCTCCCTGCAGACTGTTTATATAGTATGCACAGAGTGTCACCTGATGTGGATTGTACTGGAAACTTTCAGACATAATTAACCTCAGTAGCCTCGTAATACAGTTTCACCTATAATCCTCAGCTCAGTCTGTACCAGAAGAATCTAACAGCTAGCTCACCCCAGGATTGCAACACTTCATGAAGAATCTCTGATTAAAGCCAGATATATAGACAGTAAGAAACCATGTGGTGTGTATTATCTCCACACATCAGTTTTAATGATACATGCTCTACCCATGACAATACAAAAAGTCAGTACGTTGTATCTTAAATTGATACATCGATTTTAAGAGCCAAGAGAAAAACTGAAATTATGTAATTAATGGGATTAGCTTCCCAAAACAACGATATCAGAATAATGTTCTCCAAGAAAGACTCTGCTTTTTTGGTACATTTGTTCCCTACGTGAGGCAATACACACGCTCAAACCTCACTGGGCACAAAGGTTCAAGCATTCCAGCAGTTGGTTATATGTAGTGTTATACCCCACCAAGAGTCTCCTAACGACTTAAAGTCCAGTAAAGGCAGAGTACCATCTTGTACCACCTTGCAGAGTGCTTATATTTAGTTTATGTATCAATGAAGTTTTGAGGATTTTATTCCTGCTATTAGGTATGCTCTCCACTTGCACATTTTTGCATAAGAAATGTTGTAAGGAAAAATCATATTGGCACATATCGATTGAAGAGCATTGAAAAAATCAGATGTGTATTCAAAGGTACTGACATATGATATTCTGGATCTCATAGGGTAAACATTTCTTGATTATTCTACCTTAGATTTGTCATTATATAACTTTCCAGGGAAATCATGGAATCAAAAGAACTTCCACATTACCTGGGAGAAGGGAAATCTGGATTAGATAAATCTTTTCTGGGCCAATTCTGCAGATTGAATCAGAGAAATAGTGTTGTAATTGGGCTTTTCAGTGTAAGAGACTGAGTTAGAGTTCTAAATGTATTAGTTGGGTAACTTTAGTAAATTGGCTAATGCCTCAAAATCTTATTTTTCCTAATTATAAGAAGGTGATAATGACACGGTCTTCTTTAGCTTAAATCCAAGAGTTCCAATTCACTATGTCACTGTAAAATGATATCTTAGTCACATAGAACCATCTTTAATTAGAACAGATTTCATATAATTGTTTAAAATATGCTCCATCAAGAAAAATAGTTTTAAAGGTAAAGACATTAAATGTGTTAATGCGTTTTCCTACTTAACCTGACATTTGATATCTTTTTATGGCTTTTGATATGTACATTTAGCTTTCCCTGCTAATCTCCAACACTCCCTTCCCTGGGGGCAACCATTCATTCAGCCACAAGCATCTGGTCCTTGATCTCTGAACCTACCAGCCACATTTGCAATCTAGGTCAAGACCAACACTTTGAATTACCTGCAGCCACTCCTCTGGACTATAGGCTTCCTTCAAAGAGTAGCTCTGGAGCGTCTACCTCCATGGCTTCTTCATACCTACCTCTGTATTGATTTTTTATGTCATTCCATTCGTATGCAACAATCAGGAATTTTTGTAGGTACTCATCATGATACTGCCTGCCTTGTTTTCTAAATTCAACTGCAAGACTTTTAAGCATAAGAGCTGGATGCTTATACCTTTTTTCTTATGTTTATAGATATTTAATGAATATTTGCTGGACATTATTATCACTACCATTGAAAGGAGCAAGATACCTCTAGCAATCTAATCATCAATTGAAAAATTGTCAAATAATATTAATAGTGTGACTTTAGTAAATGTGGTCTTAATATTTCAAGATTTGGATCTTTTACAGAGGCCTGTAGCAACATGATGAAACATGGGTAAATTCCCTAATTTTTCTAATTTCAACTTTTAACTTTTCTGAATGAATATGCCCTAGTTATCTCATTGACCCCATATAGAACACAAACCAAAGTGCCCAGATATGTCTATGTTAAAAGGTACTCTGTACACTTACAAGCAGTAATAAAAATTTTAAATGGAAAGGGTTGCCTGCCTTGCAGCAGCAACTCTGTGTCAAGATCATTATTTAGTGTTGAAATCTTGACTGGAATGATGACAATCAGAAGGTTTGCTAGTTCAGCTAAAAGCAGCTTCTGCTGCCCCACAGAAGCTCCCTGGGTCTTCTTAGCTTGTAGTTTATTGCTTTCTGAGTTCAAAAATTTTTAAGCTGGAGAAATAACAGCTGAGATTTTTCAGACACTCATGAGAGCCTTCTATTTTAATGCAGAGGCATTTGAAAGCCACTCAAGGGGTCCACCCATCCCTTTCCTCCCCAGGGATGGGGTCATAGATTTGAGAGTCCGACAGTCCAGTCTCTACAAGCTACTGGATGCATGCAAATGACCCACAGTGCTAATTAGAAGAGCAAAGCTTGGTGCATCACTCTGGAAACTCAATGAGGAGTAAGAGTTCCACTCCAGATGATTGATCATCAAATAAGAATTTGGAAAGGGTCAGAGCATCTGGAATTATCTCTCTAGATAATAGCTCTGTTTAGGAGCCAAGCCAGGGAGAAGAGAGGTCTGTCTTGCTTAGTCTGGCAAGACTTAGAAACATTGAGCTTCTACAGATTCTTTGTGCCTTACAAACTCATTATTATGTTGTACTTAATAAATCTGCATTTGATATTGTCTATAAGTTTGCTTGAAAATTTTAACTGATTTTGATTTGTCTGCTCAGCAGTTTTGTAGTCTCCATATCCTAAGCACCTAGATACCATTTTCATTCCCTTATGTCTGCACTGCAAAAAGTCTCACTCGCAAATGCACATACACACAAAGCCACCTTCTATCACTCTCAATTGCTACCTTTACCAGGAAGGTGATCTATATTTATGTTGCCCTAACAAATCTCATGCCTTTATGCCTCCTGCTTCCATTCCTGAAGGTCCCTTGAAGAGACTATACACTTTAAAAAGACTTACCAAACCAGATAAAACACTCAGAAGAGTGATGACATCCACAATGACTGGATTCAAGCTGACTTAGCTTGGCATTGTGGCTCTATTACTTACTGTTTTGTCAACTTGGACAAGTTACCCTTAATTCTTCCAAAAAATGAAAACAACATTATCTATTCTATGATGTGTGCTATTTACTCTCCTTTATTCACAATGTCCCCGATGTCTTAGAGACATTCTACAGAACCTTTATCCTCTGTTAAAAAAATTATGTCTTGGAGACCTTGAATTGATGTCTTTTCTCCATGAATGTTCCTACCCCAAGCAGTCAGACCTAGGCAGGCTAACTCTTTCTCCTCTTTGTGTGTGTGTGTGTGTGTGTGTGTGTGTGTGTGTGTGTGTGTGTCTCCTCTGTTCTGTTATTCTAGCACTTACTGTACTATACAATTATGTGTTTACGTGTCCCTCTCTGATTTTAGGCTGTGAGCACCATGTGAAAGGTAGAAATTACTAATTTTGTTGTCCTCAAAATATTTCACAGGTCTTGTAATGTAGTAGATACTCAGTAAGTATTTGTTGACTCATGAATGTACTACTAAGTTTGCTTTGTAATTTTTTCAATATTTCATGACAATATCAATTTTCCTGGAGTTCATTTTTGTGAAAAACAGTTTTATTTCACTTGCCTCAGAAAAAGTCTTATTTCACTTGCCTCAGCTCTCTAAATTTCTATCATTGAATGCACAGTTAATACAGTTTTCAACTTGCAATGCAAAACATAATAGCTCTTTAAGTGAAAACTTGTATTAAAGCAACTGGTGTATCTCAGTTAAACATAAATTGCTTTTAATAGCCAATTGTGAATGTCACCAGGTTGAAAGTAGTGAAATGGGAATTTTAATCTTTCTTAGGGAAATATAATTGTACTTACAGTGACCCAGTGAAACAACTATTAGGCCTTCTTGAAATTAATAGTTATTTTAAAAATACAGATTAGAAGATTTAAAGACAATTCAAATAAAACTTCTCTGTTCTAAATTTTCTGTGAATACTTTGGACCAAGCAAGTTTCACAGTTTAGGATTTCACATGAATTTTCTTATACACCCAGGAAGCACCAAAAAAAGATGTTTGTTGAAAAGCGAAAATAGAGCATGAAGAATTTGTTTAGTTCAAATGTGACTTTTCAACGAGGTCATCAACAATATCTTTTTTCATTGAAAGAGCCTCTTTATGATATGAGAAAAGTCACTTTTAGCAATCTGGTATTTGTCCTATGTCATTAGGAAATTTATTTTTAACTTAGAGGGTGAGATGTTACTGATACATGTTCACATAAAATCACTCATAATTTTGTATAAATTTTTGGTCTATAAAAGTCCTTATTTATTCTTGTTTTTCATTAGTTATTTTCTTGGTTGCTCCAGGTACATTTTCCTTCATAATTTATGTCTCTCTAGCTCTCCAATATAACCCCAATTACACAAATAAGATAGCCCTGGAACACATAGTAATGAGGCAACAAATTAGCGAGTGGTAATAAATATGACTTTCATATATTTGAATTACAGTGTAGAACTCACCAAGTATTTTGAAAACTCACAACTTCAGAGAGTATCATAAAAAAGAAAGAAATCTTCAGGGCTCAGTCCCTGGCTAACTACCAGACTTAGGTGGCTAAGTAACTTCTAAAATTCATGAGTCACATTTTACTCTTTTCAAAATTAAACTTAAAAAAAAAAGAAGTAGCATTTCTTACTGTGACTCTTCTTAAAGAAAAAGTAGAAAATTACTTGTTGATGGAAAACCAAAGTCATTAGAAGTATTAAGCAAAGGTACTTATCTTCTGTGAAATGATAGGCATGGTCATTATAAACAAATGATAGCTCAACAATCCTATGTATATTAATAGGAAGTTGCATGTTTTACATTTTGAGAATCCGATGATACATAATAGTAAGTGAATACAATTATTCTCTAGATATGATCTGTCCCTCAGACCCTGACAATTTTTGGCTGTTTACAGCTGGGAGAGTGGTGCCACTGGCATGCAGTGAGACCAGGGATGTTGTTAAACATTCTACAAGACATAGGACAGCCTTCTACTACTGAATTATCTGGCTCAAAATAATGCTGTGTCTAACAAACCTTGACCTAGGAGAAATATATTTGTGCAGTGGAAAGATTATTAATTAAAAAAAAAAAATTTTCACCTAAGTACAATATGATGAGGTCTTTTACATACATAATGAAGACATTATTACCTACTCGGGTTAATTGCCAATTGTGAATGTCACCAGGTTGAAAGTAGTGAAATGGGAATTTTAATCTTTCTTAGGGAAATATAATTGTACTTACAGTGACCCAGTGAAACAACTATTAGGCCTTCTTGAAATTAATAGTTATTTTAAAACTATCATGAAAACCAAATAAGATCATATGTGTAAACATTCCTTGTAAACCAAATAAAGTGTCAAAATGAATTGAACCACAGTATGAATCCTTTGGGTTTAAGGTAGAAATTTGATACTATTGTCTCTGTGGATGGTTTTTTCATAGAAAATGTATAGAGTTTATGCAGGTTATTTAGACCCAACTATTTCTCATGCTCACTGAGGATAAACCAAAATGAAATGAGCTAAAATGAGAAAATCAGAGGTTTGATTTAAAATTTTAAATATCTATATAGGTAGATATTATGGCAAAACACTAGAATTGGAAATCAATGAGTACTGTCATTCTTCAATTATGATTATTATTATCAAATGTCTGTGTGGGTGGGAGATATCTAAAACAACAAAGAGTATAGTTTGTGAAGAGAGGTCAAAGTGACCTAAATGACCTCTGAAAGCTCCTTCCGTACCAAATACCTCCACTCGGACTTTATACTCCAAGATTAGCTGTCAACAGGCTTTGGCAGGTTGTCTTGTAGAATTCCAGACGTTGCCACATTCAGGAGCTCTTTAATCAATCGGCTCCTTTTGGTCTCTTCATGACTCTTTCCTGGTGGTCAATTTTGTTCTCAAATAATTTGCCAAAAAAGAAAAGGCTTTCTTTTGTTATTGTTTCTTTCTTTATAAATTCTGATGCTGTAATGCTATTTAAAAATACATTTGGAAGGAAATTCAAAACCTTCTTCTTGCACTCCCCCTTCTTGCTCCATAAAATTCCTACTCTACTCTGAGCCATGACTAACATGTACAGTATGCTTGCAATGAAAATTGTTTTTCCCCCAAATGTCCTAACTCCAGATTTTCACTCTTATGACTCTAACTTTTGATTAAGACATATGTTGAGAATAATGTTTTCATCCCAGTCGCAGGTACCTTCCTTTGTCACTAAGATACTTAATAAGAAGCTTTAACCTCACTGCATATTACAATTAGTTTCAATGTGGAGAACCACAAACAACTAATCATAAAAGGAAAAAACGCATGTAGTTAGAAGGGGAAAAGCTAACTACAAACATAATTAGCTACAATGTGATTGGTGTATCTGGGCAATAGGAGTCAGAGAACATTTGGCTCTTCCTTCAAAATACAAAAATAAATGTAAATAACGGAAGTGTTACAAAAATAATATGGCTTGGGCACAAATGACCACAGTTGGATGCTTTCTGGGTGAATAGAATTGAGATAAATTATTTTCTTCCCTTTTATTAGTATTATATCAATCCCTTTTATTTGTTCCTTTGAAACTGCCCTTCTATCATTCTGATTATAATATTCCCAGATTTTAGTCAATCTAATGCTAAAAGTTCACTCTCTCACCTTTATATCAATTATTTTGATTTTGTGTTATTTTATTTTCCCCCCCTCCTCCTAATGGAAACCAATTAGAATAATGAGGGCAAAAGGTTATATATACATCTGGTCCCTGCATTTAACATCCTGGTTTATCTTTTATGCTTTGTTGAGAACAATGGTGAAAGGTGGGCAGGGATACCACCTTGTATATATTTTTGATACCAAAAAAAGTCACTCTACGTTTTTCACATATGTGACATCTGAAATAACTCAGACATGGCAACATTAAGGAAATCACTGCTTCTTAGTTTGGTGTTTAATTGTCAGAGCCAGGAAAGAAGGAGGTGAAGAAAGAAGGCAGGACTTGTATGGGCTGATACTCTTTGAGGGACTGGGCTGAAGCAGGCATGGCTTTCATTATATTTAAGTGAATTAGTCTGTTTCCTTTAAACAGGAGAGATTAACAAGCCACCAAGGGCCTGCTGTGGGATTCTGACACTTTTAGTGGCTTGTGACATATGATTTGTGAATATCAATTCGCCTTCAAAACAAAAACAAATCTACCATTAGCATGAAGTACACCAAAAGTTGATTCTAGGTTTGTTTGGTTGAAATTAATTAGGAAAGGCATTTGCTAAGGTGGAGAAATGAATCTTTTATTTGATACAGTATCCAGATAATTTTTAAGTTATTCTTTGGACTTAGAAATGGCTATGTGTAAATATGGGAGTTTAATATGAATGACTTTCTTTAATAAAGAGAATATTTTAAGTCTTGATCTTGGGAACTATGGGGAGATTAAATAAAAAGGAAAATATCAGCAATCCTAAGTAAACTTCTATAAAAATTTTGCTTTCTTAGTGAAAGAGTATGTCTTCAGGCAGTCTGGCATTAAGACAAATATTTCTCAAACTGAAAGAAAACAAAATAAATATTTCTCCTCATATGTGAGTAGGTTAAAAATCTTTGATATTAAATAAATGACATAAGAAATTTCAGGCTGAAAGAACTGGTAGAAGAATGAATTCATACTATAAAACTATTTTTAAAACATTGCCATTTATTATCTTTTGAAAAGGTTGCTACTGAAAAAGCACATTTTAAAAAATCTGTATCTTTTTCAACCATTATGAGTATCAAAACAAAAGAAGTCAGCAGTCAGACTTTTTCAGCTACAGGCAAACATTTGTAGATGGCAAGAAGAGATATATTTTGGTCTTTATGTAAGCAAAGTTCAGTCAGGAAATCACAGAATATGTGTTTCCTCTAGCTATGACATTTAATTTGCGGATGTACCGTAGTGCCCAGTTTGCCTCTGCTTGAGTAAAAGATTTCATATTAGACTATTAGTATCTATTGAAGGGTAAAATAGCACAGTGATTAAGTGCATGTCAACTAAAGCCACACTATCTGGGTTCAAATCCTAGTCCCACCACTTATTAACTGTCACACTTCAGTGAAGTTACGCAGTCGTCTAGTTGCTTCAAATTTTCCCATCAGGAAATAAGATGACCTAATATTCACACTCTAGGATTGTTTCAAACATTAAATGAGTATACATGTACTGTTAGCTGTTATTATTTTTTCCTATTCTAAAGACAGAGCTGAGATAATATTTTAAAATCAGGAACTGGATATTAATACTTGAGACCATCCATCCAGGGTGCATCAATCATTCAATGCTGCCTAATAAAATGCTGTATATATTTTAAAAATTACCTGTTTACTTAATGGATTCTGTTGATATATGAAATTTTTTTTTAGATTAGAAAATAAAATTTATTTAGAAAGTAAATTGAAGAGAGAGAGAATGAGAAAGAGGAGATTTGCCTCTCCAAGGTAGAAAAGGAGGCCAAAGCCAGGTAACATAGTCTGGCTATAGTTCAAAGGACACATGGCCACACCATAACTTAGCAAGGCCATGGCCAGAAATAATTTTTTTTAAAGCAATGGCACATGAAGAACCTCTACATTGATTAAACTGCCTTCCATGACCAATATAGGGAAACAGGTTTTTCTGTATAGTTAATCTAAGAGATGTGAGGAATATTCTTGAATTCTTTATTTTTAATACAAGAATAAATTTAATGACACAACTTATTCCAAGTTCTAATTTTTCTCTTCCTACTCCCCAGCTCTATTCCATCACAAAATGTCACTATTACTAGTTTAAAAGTTCATTAATTCAATCAAAGTGGCAGGCACTAAACAAATAGAAGGGAAAGTAGAAAGGTCTAGGGCAGAGATAGCATGCATTGATTCTATAATCATAGTTGTCAAAAGGGGGAAATAGCCAGGGCGGTGGTTCCTGTCTGTGATGCCGGCACTTTGGGAGATTGAGGGGAGGAGATCACCTGATCCCAGAGTTCAAGAACAGTCTGGGCAACAGAGTGAAACCTTGTCTCTACAATAAATCAAAAAATTAGCTGGTCTTGGTAGTGTGTGCCTGTAGTGCCAACTACTTGGAAAGTTGAGGTGGAAGTCTCACCTGAGCCCAGCAGGCCACAGGTGCAGTGGCTGTGATCATGCCACTGCACTCCAGCCTGGGCAACAAAGTGAGACTTTGACGCAAAAAAAAAGAAGGAGGCTGGGGGAAATATATAACTGATGGAGGGCATTTTTCTAGTAAGTAAAACTGGCAGTATGCGATTCAGAATCTTTAATAGTAGAAATAATTAGATACCTTCTTTGGAGCACAAAACATCAGGGCAAAAAGTTTTTGGTCAAATGCCTCATAAGGCATTGCACAGCAGGGTATAACAAATGATTTCAACCCCCCCATGAAGTCTCTTGGGATTGTGAAAAACCCAACCACACTACTTTAGGTTAGTCAGTACAATAATGATCTCAGATCTAATCAGTTATAACAAATGTCAGTGGTTACATATTGCTAAGCTCAGCTAAACCTTTTCTGGTTAAGCTTATTAAACAACTTTGTAGCCTTCAGTACAAAGAAAAAATATTTTTAAAGGTCTATAGAGAAAAAAGATGCATCAAAGGTTTGCTATGTGTTGTCAGTTCTTTATCAACATTTTCAGATTCCTATTCCCCGTGACTTTGCAGGAGATACTCCATGAGTTACATGCAATATAAATCTGGCATTAGGTATCTTTTGCAGGTATAAGGAAATGTCACTTACACTAGAAGTAAGTTTAAAATCTGCATACTTATGAAACACCTAAAGTGGACGGTCACAGTTTTTACTGTAGTGCCATCGCCAATCTTCTGAGAAAAGGGTCATATATAGGAATTGAAGCAAATAATGTCCACGGTTGAAAGAAATAATTTTTCACAATAGGATACTTTTTTTTTTTTTGAGTTGGAGTCTCACTCTGTTGCCCAGGCTGGAGTGCAGTGGCACACTCACGGCCACACCAGCGTTGACCTGCCGAACTCTGGCAATCTTTCCGCCTCAGCTACCATGCTTGGCTAATGGGAGACTTCTTAATAAAGCATAAGACATTAAAGAGTTGCTTAAGAACAAAAGATAGTTCCTAAGAAAACTATAGAATCTTGTCAATACTTCTTCTTCATGATTTCAGCTTTGGAGGCTGTGCTGCAAATGCAAGTGATCATTCTGAGGGCTTAAGGTTCCTGCCAACACACTTGGAGTTAGAGGCACATATGCACGAATTCCTGTGGAAAGAAGGAGAAGGAGAAGGAGAAGGAGAAGGAGAAGGAGAAGGAGAAGGAGAAGGAGAAGGAGAAGGAGAAGGAGAAGGAGAAGGAGAAGGAGAAGGAGAAGGAGAAGGAGAAGGAGAAGGAGAAGGAGAAGGAGAAGGAGAAGGAGAAGGAGAAGGAGAAGGAGAAGGAGAAGGAGAAGGAGAAGGAGAAGGAGAAGGAGAAGGAGAAGGAGAAGGAGAAGGAGAAGGAGAAGGAGAAGGAGAAGGAGAAGGAGAAGGAGAAGGAGAAGGAGAAGGAGAAGAAGGGAGGAGCCCTTCTCTAAAAAGTCTGTTTACATGATTGTCATTTGGTGTAGCATCCTCAGATCTTTCTCATAAATAGCAGTGGCGGGGCACTCTGACATAGTGAGAAAATAGCCAGCTTTTAATGGGTATCAGGTCTTCTCTTCCCTCCCTTCCTCCCTCCAGTTTTAGCACACACCCACTTAGACACTTACAATAGTGAGCTGAAAACTGACCTAATCTCAGATTTATCAGAAAATCTCTTCCACCAATGAGGGAGCATTTAAATGTAAGCATATGTTTTAACTTACTTTAAAATTACTTCCTTTTTACAGAATATACTGGCACTTTCTCCTTTTCCAGAATATATATAAAAATGGAAAATGTGCAAACATGGAATATGTGCCTGAAATTCATTCTGCCAAGTTTTTCAGGTTATCCCAAGCTCAAGATATCTTTGGCCTTTTCTCCCGTCACCTCTGCACTTAACTTAGTGTCATTCTTAATTTTATTGTTTTTTTAGAAGTTTGTTGGCATTGAAGTTCATTTGGGGGTGTTCATTAAAGTTCAGATTTTTATGTGTGAGCATCATAATTGTCCCCTCTCCCGCAACCCTCAACCTGTTCCAGTACTTCTGGAATGAGACCTTGTAATTTGCATTTTCAGCAAGTAACACTGGTTCATTCTGATCATGTGGTCCACAGACCCAAGTTTGAGAAATACCTAGTAATGCCTATTATTATTGCCTATTTCCAATCTTGTCTTCCTCTTCTTCTGCTCCGAACCTCTTTTCTAAGTGCTTATTGGAAGGAATCTTCTCTTTATAAAGTGAAATGAGTAGGAGCTGGATTTTAAATCAGAATGCATAATCATCTCTGTGGCCATTCTAACACGAAGAACATTTCAGAAGCCTCCCGGGGATTTGAATGCTATTATTTCCCTGGTCTCAGGAAATATAAGTAAAAATCTTTGAATGTCACCAGGGTTGGTAGAATTGATCCTCATGTTAGCGTGCTCTTTGTGCTCAAGGTAATGGTGGGTCATATCTCTTACCCAAATCCCTTGTACAGGAGCCCTATTCCTAACTGTACTTACCTTTCCTAGTATCACAGGCATCACCTCTCTTCTCAAATTACTATAGCCCAGGCACTCAAGGAGAAAAAGATCTAAGTTCCTTAACACTCTAAACTAGGAGCTGTCACATTTAGCCTCAGCTTGGCAAAAGCCTCCTTACCCTAAGACTTGACAACAAACAGTTATCTACCATCTATAATTTCATAACCCCTATCACTGTGAGAGAAACTAATTTTCTGTAAGAGAAAATGCTAGTTTGGGAATCATGCTTTTTTCTAGGCCTTAAAAACGTAAGTGGTACAAAGAGTCATGATAATAAATTTTAGAATAGTTGCACTAGGTATTATGAAAACATTTTGAGATTTGAGAGGCTAATGAATCCTACCCAGAGTGAGAGAAGATAGATGATGCAAGATATTCATCCCAAAGAGAGCAAATATACAGCAACTTCAACATATTTAAACACTGAAAAATTCCTTTTAAAAGTACCACTCACTGACTCTTAGTTACATTTGCTATAATTCCCAATGCAGCAGTATTGAGAGAAGGACCTTTAAAAGGTGACTGGGTCATGAGGGCAGAGTCTTTATGAATGGATTAACTCATGGATTAATATAGTCATAAACTAATACATTAATAGGTTAATAGGTTACGGGAGAGGGACTACTGGCTTTATAAAAAGAGGAGGGACCTGAGCTAGCAAGCTCAACCCTTTTGTCATGTGATGTGCTGCAGGAAGTCTCAACTGCAAGACCTTCAACAGACGTTGGACTTCTCAGCCTCCACAAATGTAAGAAATACATTGTGTTTCTTATAAATTACCCAATTTCAGGTGTTCTGTTATAAGCAGCAAATAAACAAAGACAACATTAATTATCCATTTTTAAAAATTGGTCTTCTATCACCCTAACTATAAAGGGGCTTTAATAGGAAAGGTTCCCATGGGTATAGCACGCATCTTCAGATAAAAGGCGTTTAGACCAGTTTAACAAAAATCCTTTAACTCAGTCGTATTGAATTTATAACCCAATGGAAAAACAGACCAATTTTATAGACCAGTTCTGTACCAGACAAAGCCCTTTGCTCTTATAGTATCTAGCAGTCCAGGTAACATGAGCAAATAAACTATATTTTTTAAATAATGCTTTACAAATATTCAGTCATTTAAACTTTTTATCCCTTTAGTTTCAACTAAAATTTGAGGTTCCATTATACTGAGGGAGACCCCCACAAAAAAACCCTGAAACTATCTTTTGAGGGCAGCCCTCTTATAGTACACTTGGAATTTGTTCCTCTGAATCAAGCGGTCGATCAAAGTTTTAATCTAGAAGTTTTGAGAAGGTTACATCACGATTTGCAAAAGACACATCCTAAGTTGTGGCAAACAGGTGACTAAATCTTCCACCATAACAACGCACCTGCCTACACCACACTGAGTGTTCATCAGTTTTGACCAAAAATGACATGATTCCTGTGTCCCATTCTTCCTTTTCACCTGATCTCATTTCAGACATTTTTGTTGTTGTTGTTGTTTCCCCTGATGTAAAAAAGTCTTCAAAGGGAAACGTTTTGCCTATGTGGAAAAGATGAAATAAAAAAGGCAGAAGCACTAAAAGACATCAAAATTGACAAGTTCATAAACTGTTTTGAGCAGTGGAAATAGCATCTTGATAGGTGTACTGCATCAAATGGAAGGTTTGATGTCTTTGATGTCACTTTGAAGGGGACAGGAGTTTAAACATGTAGGAATAAATACACATTTTTAGATAAATAGATTCTGTTTTGGGGAGTCCCCCTTGTAAATCTGATACTTTGCAAGATATTTTACATGAATTATTTTGTTTAATCCTCATAGATGGAATAAGAAAACAGAAGCTTAGAGAGCAAGAGGTGAATAAAGTGTTGGAACTTACATCTCTTTGAGACCACACTTAGTGCTTTCTACCATAAGATACTGCCTTGCTTTTTTGTCAACTCATCCTTAATGAGCTGTCATTGGTGCCTATATTACTTTTCTAGGGTTGCTGCAAAAAATTACCACAATGTTGGTGGCTTAAAACAATGGAAATCGATTCTCTCATAATTGTGGAGGCCAGAAGTGAAATATCAGTTTCACTGGACTGAAATCAGATGTTGTCAGGGCTACATTCCCTCTAGAAGCTTTCCAGGGGAGCATCCACTCCTTCCTTCTTTCAGTTTCTGGAGCCACATTCCTTGGTTCTTGGCCTTTCTGATATGTTTAAAGCCAACAATGAAGTGCCTTTAAGTCTCCACTTCTTATCCTCAAATCACTTTCTGCTTTCTCTGTGTTAGATATATACACAGATATATCCCTCTGTGTCTCTCTTATGAGGACATTTGTGATGGTATTTAGTTCCCACCTGAATAGTCTGGGACAATATCTTCATCTCAAAATATTTAATTTAATCACATTTGCAAAACTTTACCATATAAGGTAATAGTCACAGGGTCCAGGAATTAGAACCTGATATTTTTGTGTGGCCATTATTCAGCTTTTTATATTCTACCTTCTGGTACCCCTAAATTCACATTCATCCTGTATACAAAATGCATTCATCCCACTCCAACATTCCCAAAAGTTTCCACTCACTATAACAAAAATTAAATTCCAAAAATTAATTTAAATATTAGCAGCTCAAAAATCTCAAACCTTATTATTCAATCATGGAATTCAGGTATGGATGAGACTCTGAGTATGGTCCACCCTAGAGTCAAATTATTCTTTATCACTGAATCTGTAAAACTAGAAAACAAATTATCAGTTCCCAAAATACAATGGTAGAAGAGGACTAATATAATAGTTACAGACATTCCCATTCGAAAAGGAGAAAAATGTAAGAAAGAAAGAATCTACCAGTTGCAAGTAATTTTAAAATAGAGCAGGGCAAATTTCATTTGGTTCATGGCCTGGGAATAATCCCTTGTGGCCTGAGGAACCTGCCACGATTAGAGTCTCTGCCTCTGTGCCCAAGGTATTTCCTCTTTGCTTTAGGCTCTACATTCACAATGATCCTTTTTCTTTAAAGCTCTCATTTTTCTTTTTCTTTTAGCTATAATTTAATATTTTTATTTCAATAGCTTTAGGGGTACAAATGGTTTTTTGGATATAAGTATGCACTGTATGTTCTGAAGAAGTCTGGGCTTTAAGTTAGCCATCATTCCTACTAGTGCACATTGAGAAATCAGATAGGTGATTTTTCGTCACTCTCCTCCTCCCTATCCTTCTCCTTCTGATTCTCCAGTGTCTATATACCTTTCTCTATGCCTTTGCAGAGCTTTAGCTTAGCTATCACTTATAAGGACACAGTTCAGCTAAATTTCTGTCATAACAAGGATTAACTTTTTTCCAGTTTTCAGTAGCATGCTCTTCATTTTCTTCTGAGTCTTCACCAGAAACATTTTTAGTGTTCATATTTCTATCAACATTCTGTTTACGATAAAAAGATGACATGTGCTTTCTCCACTATGCCCCTCACTTGCTCCCAGGTCCTCATCAGAGCACCTTTAATGTCCATATTTCTTTTTTTTTTTTTTTTTTTTTGAGTTGGAGTCTCACTCTGTCGTCCAGACTGGAGTGCAGTGGCCGCTCCCGGCCACCGCAACCTCGGCCTGCTGGGCTCCAGTGATCCTTCCGCCTCAGCCTTCCGAGTAGCCGGAATTACAGGCATGCGCCACCACACCCAACTGATTTTTTGATTTATTGTAGAGATGAGGTCTCACTGCCCAGGCGGGTCTCGAACCCGCGGGCTCAAGCAATTCACTCACCTCAGCCTCCCAAAGGCGCGGGATTACAGGCTGAGCCACCGAGCCCGGCTAATGTCCATATTTCTAACAGAAGTCTAGACTTAAGGAAATACAGGCTTCGTCATGTGCCTCAAAATGCATCCAGTGTATGCTCATTATCCAATTCCCAAGCCACTTTCACATATTTAGGTATTTGTTAAAGCAGCACTCCATTTTGAGTATCAAAATCTGTATTAGTTTTCTATAGCTTCTACAACAAATTATATTACAGTTGGTATCTCAGACTAATATAAATGTATTCTCTTACAGTTCTAGGGACCAGAAGCTCAATATCAACTTCACTGAACCTAAATCAAGGTGTCACCAGGCTCAAGCTCCTCTGTAGAATGTAGGGAGACAACCTGTTCCTTTTCTCTTCCAGTTTCTAGAGCCACATTCCTTAGCTCATGACTCCTTGGCCTATCTTAAAAGCCAACAGCATTGCATCTTTAAATCTCTATTTCCATTGTCAAATTGCCTTCTGCTTTCTATGTATGTCTAATCTCTTTCAGTGTCTCCCTTATAACGAGGACATTTGTGAAGACATTTATGGCCCACCTGGACAATGTATAACAATCTCTTCATCCCAAGATCCTTAACTTAATTACATCCACAAAAACTTTACCATAACAGTGATAGTCACAGGTTCCAGGATTAGGAACTGATATCTTTGGGTGGCCATTATTCAGCATACTATGGCCATTATTTCCTAATATAGGAATGGTCCTAGAATCTCGTCCTTAATCTATGAAATGAATGTACTAAACTAAGGTATTTTAATAGCAATTTAGTTCAATACACTCATTTTGTAGATTAAGTCTCTCAGACCAAGATAAAGTAAATGACCTGCTTAAGATTACATAGTAAATGTTTTGACACAGCCAAGATTATAAACCATATATATCTCTTTACTCCCACTCTTTGCAGTACTTTATTCTTCCTCTAAAAGAATTACAAAGAATTGCTCATTTCTTAATTGTCACCAAATTATCCAAGAATCCAAACAGAACTCAGAAACTGGAAATAATGCTCTTATAACAGGCAGGAATTTTTAAAGAGGAGTAAAGTTATTATTATTCTCCACTAAATATAATCAATAGTAACCTTAGATAGGAAATTGAGGAAATATGAAAAATGATTCATTTCATGATTGCACATTTTTATTCACAAATTTGAATGAATTTAAGTACTTAACATTCAGTTAAATAATGATGGTCCTACTAACTTATGTTTCAAGTTATCAGAATTGTAAAACTGAAAACTGAAAGAAATTTTAAGAGATCATTTATTTCAACCATAATTTTTAGGTAGGTAGTGTATTAATCACATTCTCCAGACCAGATGATTGAACTTTGAGTGTCTAAATAACTTCATCAAGGTTACACACAGTTAAAAAAAAGTAGTTTACTAAATAATATTTAGAAAGATAACGTATTTTATGCAAGACACTGTATTAAGCACGTCCATGTAAAGGCTGAGATGAGCAATAACTTAAAAAACAACAGATGCTGGAGAGCATGTGGTGAAAAGGGAACACTTCTACACTGTGGGAATTTAACCTAATATAACCTCTGTGGAAAACAGTTTGGTGCTTCTTAAAAGATCTAAAAATCAACCTTCCATATGACCCCGAAATCCCTCTATTGGGACTATACCAGGAGGAACTCAAATCACTCTATGAAAAAGATACTTGCACACGTATGTTTATTGCAGCATTGTTCACAATAGCAAAAACATGGAACCATCCATGCAGCCCATCGAAAGAAGACTGGCTAAAAAAATGCAGTACATATACATGATGGACTATTATGCAGTTATAAAGAAGGACAAAATTATGAACTTCACAGCAACCTGGATGAACTTAGAATCTATAATACTGAGTGACCTATCACAGAAACATACAACTGAGTATCACATGTTCTCACTTAAAAGGAGTCCTTAAACAATTATTGTGATGCTATAAGAAAAGGATTGGCAGTAGTGGGAAACTGCTGGCAGGGTGGGCACACATCATGAACAGTGGTACATGCGTGGTGAACATTTGTATTTCTAACCCTGAATTGTACCCCACATCTTTAAAATTAAATTAAATTTAAAAGGTTGAGATGAGATATGGTTCTCACTCTCAACAAGTTTTCTGTTTAAGAGGAAACTAGATAGGTAAACAGTCAACTAATCAAATGTAAAATTGTGTTATAGCACTAGATAAAGGGTTTTCGGGGAACATAAGTTTTGAAGGGAAAGCAGGGTGTTCAGGAAGCTTTCTTAAATCTGAAAGGAAGGAGAATTAGGCATAAGAGTAGGAACACCACTCTGGGTAAACCTAGTGGTATCTGCAAAGGCTAAACATGAAGGGACAATGCACATTCTGGGAACTAACTTAAAATGTCTATAGTGGGGAGTATAATAAGAATTAAGCTGGGGGATTGGTAGGGAGGAACTCATGAGGACCTTACATGACATTTGAAAGAATTTAGTAATTATTTTGAGGATATTGGGAAGAAATTGAAATACTATCTAAATAGGAATCTGACTTATGTAGATTTATGCCTTACATAAACCAAGAATAAGACTAGAATGATTTTGAAACAGAACATTTTGAGACTGAACAGGGTACTCTTAATAAATATGCTACAACAAGAGGCATGTATTAGGACCATCTCAGGCAAACCAAGACAGAAGATCACCCTAGCTAAAACAGGCCTAGATTTGAATCCTGACTCAGTTATACTAATTATATAACTTCAGTCTGGAACAATAACTTTTAGACTTACTTTTCTCATCTACACATAGTATAGGGAAAACAATGACTATCTTACCCATACCACTAAATTTTTCTAGAATAAACTGATTAAAAAAAGTAAAATGTTTTATAAACTATAAAGTTATGTGGTATGTTATAATTTTCTGCCTAATTCTTAAAATTATTCTATTGTTTAGGGATCTTTTCAGATAATGGGATAATTAACAACAACTCAAGCAGTCATGGCATAAAATAGTAATGAGAGCTAGTATTTTTGAGCTCTTAAAATGTGCCAGGTCTTAAATTTACTTCAACTTTATGTTTACAGTCTCATTTGTAAATTTATGAACTAATCCGTCCAACAATGTGTTATTATTGTCTTCACTTAACAAATGCAGAGACCAAGACCAGGTAGCCACTTGGCCATGGTCACACAGATATATTCTATACCAGGAATTCTGACTTGAAAGTCCATGGTCTCAACAGTGGGTGTGGTTGTATATATGCTGTCTATATCCTTCTCCTGGTTTGTTAAAAAAAAATATTTAAGTGCATGCTTTTACATAAAAAAAGAGATATAGTTGACTGTGTTTCTTTATCTGATCACCTAAACCAAGTACACAACAACTAAAGGGAGTTTGAAGGGTCTTTTTTCCCTTGAGGGATGCTGAATAAACTGTGCTACTTGGTTGTGTTTTGAGTATGATCCTTCAAGTGTGGAATTTTCCACCTGTGGTATCATGTCAGCCCTCAAAAAGTTTTGGATTTTGGAGCACTTCCAATTTTGGATTTTTTGGATTAGGGATGCTCATTCTATTTCTGTTACCAGTCTCTTAAAGAATCAGCCCTCTGCTCTTTCCCCCAAACTTAAGAGCATTGTAAATATTCGAATTCCAAGGCTGGGCATAGTGGCTCATACCTATAATTCCAGCGCTTTGGGAGGTAGAGGCAGAAAAATCGCTTGAACCCCAGAGTTTGAGACCAGTGTGGGCAATATAGCAAGATCTCGTCTCTACAACAAATTTTTAAAAAATATATAGTCAGCCATGGTGGCATGTACCTGTAGCCCCAGCTGCTTGGGAGGCTGAGATGGGAGGATTACCTGAGCCCAGGAGGTTGAGGCTTCGGTGAGCTGTGATCATGCCACTGCACTCCATGCCACTGCACAGAGCGAGACCCCCAACTCAAAACAAAAAAAAAACCTACAATTCCAAATCAAATTTCAGTTAGTTTTAATATTTCCGTTTTTTAAAAAAAGGCAAGGCATATTGCCCTTTCCTGTCTCTTTCCTCAACTCCAATGCTGTTAATTCCCACTTCATCAAATAATCTGTTAGTTACTTTTCCCTGATACAAGAGGAAGCATTCTATCTACTTTTGATTTATATCATACCCACTTGATGAAGGCGTATTATATGCCAGGCAACAGTAAGCTGTCTACATGCATCATTCTGATTTCTCCAAACTTCTGCCGAGTCCAGCCTCAATGAACCTTCACATTACTTCTTAGAGGAAGCACCCAACTCTCCCCATGTGGTTCTTCCTCTCATCTCTTCAGAAGGCTTCTCTAGCCATGCTATTTGGAATAGTTCCCAGCTGTTTGCTGTTAAAGCACCCTACTTGTTTTTTCCATAGCCCTCATCTCACTTTTTAAATCATATATCTCTTGGTTTACTTGTTTGGTTTTGGAGGGGTTTTTTTTTTGTTTTGTTTGTTTGTTTGTTTTTACACCATCTGTGGAGTGTAAGCCCTATGAGAGCAGGAATGGCAACTTTTTTCAATACGGTCAATGCCTCACATGGTATCTAACACAAAACAGAGTCTCATATTTCTGTTAAATGAATCAATAAATGAATGAATAATCTCATTTAATCTTTGCTATATAAGAAAAAGTTAGGTACTGTTAATATCCTTGTTTTACTGATGACAACCTGCCTCAAGTTATAAACTCTTATCTGGCTGTTTGCATCCAGGCCTGTGGCTTCAAAACCCACTTTCACTTCTGGCCTGTACTTTTTATCACTTTGAATCAAAGCCCACACTTTTAATCACTCTATCATACATCCTCTTAGCAGAAACTGAGACTTCACCTTCCTTACTTTGATGCCATGGCTGCGATTACTTCTATGGGATTCCTCTTAGATCAGAGGTTCTCATTTCAGCTAATTTAACATCCAGTCGAATGCCAGGACTTGGATTATATTTCCCTCACACCTTTCTTGCTATGTCAGCCCTTTTGCAGTGCTACTCATTAGGCTGATCTCTTTCCTGGAAGTTCAAAACCCTTGTCTTCATCACTCCAGCAAAGCGTCTCCTCCTTTCACAATATATGTCTAAATGCTCTATGGCCTCTTCTGCTTTTCTGCTTTATCCTCTGGCTTCTAACATTTTCATTTTATGCTCTTTGGCATCCCTATTGCTTTCTGGATGTTAGAATATTTGAGCTCTAGAACACTTCTGTATTTTTCATTCATCAGATTTTTATAACTGATTAACAACCCTAGTACTTTTTTTTTCAGATTTGTGGAATCATAGCCTTCTACAGAGATATTTTGAAAAATGCCCAATAAATTGGGTAATTGCTGCTGTTAATACCATTATACATAAATCTCACTTTAGATCACAAGTAGTATGTAAATCACTGTCATATGTTATCATTTTCCCCAAGTTACGAAATATTAATTCTTCTTCTAATTATTCTATCAATAAATCAAAGTTACTTAAATTCTGGAAACAATTGAAAAAAGAAACGACTTTTAATTATTATTACAGTAGCAGATAAATTTGACACATCTAAATGTGTCTAAATCTAAATGGTTAGATTTTGCATATAATAAACAAATTTAATTCATCAATTAGTACCAAAAAATTCTCCCTAAGAAGAAGTATGCAAGAAGTCAAGGTGGGAAGATCGCTTGAGCTTAGAAGTTTGAGACTAGCCTAGGCAATACAACAAGGCATTGTCTCTACAAAATATAAAAAAAACTTAGCTGTACCTGGTGGCTATAGTCCCAGCTACTCAGGAGGCTGAGGCAGAAAGATGGCCTGTGCCCAAGAAGTTGAGGCTATGGTGAACCATGATCATGCCACTGCATTCCAGCCTGGGTGACAGAGTGAGACCCCAACTCAAAAGACAACAAAAAAAGTATGCAAATACATTTATGGAATTAATTCAGATTCTAATTCCTGTTGGTGTTCCAAAATATTCCTAACAGAGACATGCATTTCTATTTATTTGGTCAACCCAAAGTACATATGCATAAATATTTTATGTGTTTCTCCATTAATAATCAATATTTATGGGAACATAGGGTTTTTTTTAAAAAAATACATACATCTGACGGGTATGCAGAGAAACTTGATGTGCCATTCTAGAAGTTGGGAGTACCAAAGACCTCCAAATAGCATTTATGTTCTTGAAATAAATGTTGAATAAAATAGAAGAAAAATAAATATTCAATTTTTTTTTTTTTTTTGAGTAGGAGTCTCACACTGTCACCCAGGCTGGAGTGCAGTGGCATATTCATGGCCACTGCAGCCTCGACCTGCTGGGCTCAGGCGATCCTTCTGCCTCAGCCTTCCAAGTAGCTGAAACCACAGGCACGCACCATCACTCCCGGCTAACTTTTTGTAGAGACGAGGTCTTATCAAGTTGTCCAAGCTGGTCTCAAACATCTGGGCTCAGGCAATTATCTTGCCTTTGCCTCCCAAAGTGCTGGGATTACAAGCATAAGCAGCCAAGCCTGGCTTAAGTACTCAATTTCTGATATCACCTTTCCTTTCTTTTCTTGTAGGAGTTCAGACAAAGGCCAAAAGGTAAAAAAGAAATGACAAAGTAGCTATTAAGTATTACATATACTACAAATTAATAATAATAATAATAACAACAACAATAGAAAGGAATAGTGAAAATGAAGGGAGAGTTATTAGGAGTAGAAATTTAACCTGGAGGAATGATGACCTAGTAATAGAACAATCAGCACTCATTCTGAGACGGATGGTTTACCTGGGTTTGCCCACTTGACAGAAGGCAGAGCTTAAAAGAAATTGCTCTTGAGTGCTGGAATAAGGAAGAATGTACTAGATATTCAAAGTGAGAAGAGCTTCTGATAGAGTATATTGAATTCACACTATTGAAGATTTTAATGCATAGAATATAAACTATCAGTTTTGGATGCTACACATTCAAATGTCTAGGTATCTGACGCTGAATATCATTTGTGATGCTAAATGATGCTAATAAATGACTTTCTTTGGCCTCCAAGGTTCTTGCCATTTTAGAAACCAGAGAAAAAGAAAAACAGTAAAAAAAAAAAAAAAAAACCAGAGTGGAAAATAATGGAGTGGTGAAGGGATGATGGAGCATAAGGGATTCACAATGCCTCAGAAGTGGGGTTGTCACAGACTGCCTCAAAGCAAAACTAGTAGGAAGAAGTCAGTAAACTTTGTATTGTAAAGACTATGAATATGTCAAGTTGTCCGCAGCATAGGAGTAATGTCTCAAAAAAGGTTAAGAGTAAAATAACATGTATGTTACGTCTACTAGTAAAGCCTGTTAACACAATGTCCCTAACAGAAAGTAATAATAATTATAGAACAAACTTTAGTATGTGTTTCTTTTAAAAGGTTTATTCCTGCAGTTATCCTACACTATAGACAGAAGTAGACTGCATTTGACCCACACTATTCAGTATTATAGTTGTAGTAAAATTATAAGGTTTTTTAGTTGACAATTGCTTGAAGTTTTGGCTACATTGACTTAATCAATACTTTGCCTCCTCTTAGGTTTAGTTAGATGATTCATTAATATTCAGTGACATCATTCATTGCAGGAAGCATGTCAAGCATTTAAAAATTCTTCATTAATAATGTGCATACTGACAGATTAGGTAAAGGTGGACAGATTTAGGTTAAAGAATTATTAGGTGAGCAATAAAATAAGGCAATGCTTTACTGCCAGTACTATGAATCTATCAAATGGTAATTGGATGCACGTGTTAGCAGCAGTAAAAAGTCACTGTCCAGTTGTCCACCTTACATGGGAATCTACTCCGAGTGTCTTCTTTGATTTATTGTTCCAATTAGAACACAGTGTTCAAAGAAAGAACATAACTGATCTGATTTAAAAGCAAGGGAAACTAAAGGCCATTATTTTGTGGGTGACCTGGCTCCCTTTTAGATATCTTGAGACTTTCTTTCTGTGTAAAATCTGCACAAATTAAATACTGGGCTTTAAACTGTTTCAGTAAAGCAATGACACTTTATATTCATTAATTCAGTATCAGAATGTCACTGATGACTTCCCAAGATGCTGGTATATTTCCTTTCACTAATTTTAAAAGTGCTTTTATAGGTTATTCTTTGTTATATTGATTGAGTGTCACAGGTGAAGGCAATATGCACTGAGAAGAAAGGGGTGCAGAATATAAAAAGTAAATATATATCTATTTAAATGTACGTAACCAAGTAACAAATACCTTTGGTCAAATGACCAATGAGAGTGATCTTAGATCATTGCAATATAACATGACCAATTAAGAAACTTCTGCATGAAGGTCTTGAGACAAAATGAAGCTCTTTACATCTCTAGACTATGATAAAACTGTATTACGATCACATAAACATGAATCTTATACCTCACCTTACCAGAAAATTAAAAGAGATCTTTTTTCTGGGAGGAAAATGCTAATGTCTTACTTACATGTATTAAGTAAACATCAACTATTAATGTTGACAAATGTTGGAACAGTAATACTAAAAATGTCATCTGAATTACTCTGCATTGCAAAGTTCACAGAATTAATGTTAAGACAGATTAAAATCACTTTGAAGTAATACACATGTATTCTCTTCTTTCTGAAGCATACTAAAAAATATCATTTGCACTACAATTTGGGATAAGCATGCAGACATTTAAGGCTTAGGAAAGATGTAGTTATTCATAGGCAGCTCATAAATGGGAGGAACATTAGCTCTATTTCAAATGAGCTGTCAACCTTTTTTTCCCAACATTTTGGCTTGTGGAAAGTAATAAATGGAGTTTGCCTCTGAACATTAAGGTAATTGTACAGGAATTTAAAGTGCTCATTCATGTTCTAAGTTTTTTAAATTCTAAAGAAATGCACTGGAATTAAGTGTTTTTACTCTAAACTGGATTGTAAAAATGTAGAAGAAAATATGCATACAATCGTGTTTCTTTGATTCTTTAAGAATGATTCTTTTACTTTTCTTCTTTTTAAAAAAATTCTGTGCTTAAACATTATTTGAAAACACTTGCTTTTAAAGAGTGGCCCCACAACTTTGGGTAACATGTTACTGAAATACCCAAGATCTAGAGAGTGGTGTCTCCAAATTCTCATACTCAATACTGGCATGTGATTATCGCCAACTGTTTTCTTGGATTTCTTCTAGTAGGTAGTTATAAATCAGGTTTATGAAGAGGAAGCTATGTTGAATTGTGCATTTTTAATGGATTTATGATAAAGCCATCAAAGTGGAGGGTCCATATGGGAGGAATGCAGTAAAGGTAACAGGACAATGTCATGTAAACATTAAATACAGTGTCTTCCACCTTCATAAATCCTCAATACTCATGATTAAATGCTGCCTGTTATAAATTATGCAACCAAATTCTAGAAACAACCACAACTGAAATAAGACACCAGTGGAAGTCATAAATTCTCTATAGTTTTTCTCCCCAGAAACCTCTTGAGTATTTATTAGGAGATAATATTTGAGTCTCTACTTTTCTCAACAATTATTTTTCTTACTTTATTTGCTTTCTACAATAAGCTCTAGTCCTGACTAAAAAGTAATAATGCAAACCTGTAATTTTAGACAATAATCTGTCATTTTTGTGCATTAAAATATATTTCTGATTTGCAGACTCATTTAAAAGTTTTCTTAATATACATAGCTTTAGGTCTCTAAAGATGTTTGCCCTTTTAAAAGTCATTATTACAAGTTTTTGCAATAGTCCAATTTCCCACAGGTATTTACAATCAAATTATTTTATTACACATGGGAACAATTAAACATTTGGCCCTCAGCTGTAGACAATTACTATACACAATGACATTCATAGATTTTTCTTAAATAGCCATGTATTCCTAATGACCTCTGTTAACATAAGTGAGATTAATGTCTGTGTATTTTGTGTATGTCCATAGGCAATTATGTTTCCAAATATAATATCAAAAGAGAGAGTTTACCTGGAGAATACACTGACATCACCTGATACTATGTGGCTACCTGCAATGATATCTCTAAACCATTTCATTTTTGTTCGACAGCCATTTTACTTCTTTTCCGATTTAATTCTAAAGAACTATTTGTGTCCACTTCAAGAAGCAAGTAAGGTTTTGGGTAATTTGTTTTTTAGAGATCTGGGGTATCTAATTCTAATAAATTGATATCAATGCCAGTAGTGGCAGAGAAATACAATAAATAAGGAGAGATATAACCAAATAGGTATAGGCTTGAGTCTGGTTTTGCCAATTTCTAGTTGAATGACCTTGGAAAATTTACTGTTTTCAGACTTAGTTTTTTATATTTGAAAATGTGAATATTAAATGGCTAAGTCATAGGAATACCATGAGCATTAAATGAAATACATATTTAAAGAGATCGTACATATACCACATAATAAATATCAATTGCTCTGTTACCTCCCATACTCCTTTTCCAAAAAACCCCGTGAGCTCTGTGACTTTCTGTTTTGGGAACATCCATCTTTAGTTTTCTCAAGTTTAGAGATACATTTTTCTTTCACTAGGTTCTTCTTTTCTACAAGTGACAACCACGGGAGAAACCCACAGCTGTTTTGCTCTCATACAGATATAAGCCAACTAGTCCCAGTTTCAAGGGTACCTAACAGCTGTATCCAGACTTTCTAGGAGGCCAGAACTGGAGCCTAGTGGTAATGTTTCAAGGGCAAAGCTCTAGATGTAAGGAATGATAAAACAAAACCTAAATGAGCCTGCACATATCTAGTGACAGATACACCACAGCTATTCTAAATTATTCAAGCTTTCTCAGACTTCTAGCAGGAGAAACATAATTCATCTCTGTTCCCTTTATTCTACTCTCATATAATGGTAAATAATCAAACAAAAAATGTACCCCCCCACCCAGAAAGAAATTATAATAATCACCCAAATTGAGAAGCATTACTTCAGCACATACAGTATTTTTAGAACCACCCAATTTCTGGGAACTAGCTTTGGAAGTAGAACTTAAAAATGATTTTGCAATACTTATGGGTGATTTTCTTACTTTCCTTTTGTTAGCATTCTGTTGGCAAAAAGCCAGTAAAACAGTTGTTTAATTACCCAGGACATCACAAACATATAACCTTTTAGATAAGTTGTTACTGTATTTTAGCAGTAATAATGTTAGGGTCAAAAGTAACAAAGAAAATTGATCTTCAAATAAGCAAACCTCAAAAGAACAGCTTTGTGTATTGAGAATAATTAATAACTTGTTTAGGAAAATGTTACTGAAATGTGGTTTTTGGAAAAGGAACTGACACTCTTCAGAGGTTAGATATCCTAATATTTAACAGGCTACCATTTGGTGGGCTGGCTGGCTGGCTACCCTGTAGGCATGGCAAAAGTTTGTTCACATGTAATTATGGAACATTTAGACAATATCTTAATGATGCCATGTAGTTCAGCTGAATCAGTCCAGCTGGAAATTGCAGCAGCCTTCTGATTACCCAGCCACATGTGAAATTAAGGCTTTTTCAACCTCCACTTTTCACTTGCTATGTTTTGATGCGGATGTTCTTAGAAAGTCTAAATTATTTATGGTTTCACAATATTTAATCCTCCTCCTTTCATTTTTAATCTTTGATTAATATTACATTACTATAAAAGATATTTAACTTGTAATTTTAACTAGGATTTAATATACTTTATCATACAGAAGAGATATTAGATATTTTGGACAGTTAGGATGGAACTTTTCCACACTCACTTTATACGACAAATATTGTATGCTTTTTCTTGGCAGATAGTTCTTACTGTAAAAGCAAAATTCCTTGGTACTGTGGAAGTCATTTTACTTAACAGTTACTCATACAGTGATTATGATTCCAGAAAATAACAATTGAGGTTGCATAAACTAAAATAGTGTAGATGTGTTCTTGTGTCACATCATAAAGATACTTGAAATATAGCAATGGCAAAATCAAGTTGGTGTCAAAGATTTTTTAAAAAGAAGAAAGTTTGCTCAGGTTTAACACTCTAAAATTTCATTATATCTTTTTGAGTTTTCTCTATTAACTAAAAATACAAATAAATTCAGTCCATAGGATTTTTTTTTTTACTTTCCTGCTCACTCTGTCCAACCTAGTGTTTAAACAGCTTTTTCTGAACTTCCTAACTGAATGACACCACAACTATTTTGTTTTAGAAGTAAACAAAGGTTTAAAAAATTTCAATCAACAACTATAAAGACTATAAATAGTATCTAATGAATTCAGGTAATAAATGACTTTCAAGCGAAAATAATCATTATCAATTCAGCCACTTTCTGTGAGTCAGGTAAGGGAGTGTTTGATATCTTCAGTACTAAACATAAAATGAAACACTTTAAAATACTTCTACAAATATTTAAAATGCTTCTACAAACATATTGCTAATTTAGGTAAATAGAAACAGTAGCTGAGGAGAAGAGAAGTTAATGTGAAATGTGTGTTGTGTTCCCAAAGAAGAAAACGAAGTCTCAATTTTTGTAAATCTTGATTCAAAAATGAAATGCCTTTAAATTCTGGTCAACTGTCATTCCCATTAGTACCTGGTACTTTCTGAACCAAGGAATCTTGAAATGTGTGACCCATGTATTTAAGTTAGCTGACAAATCTATCCTTGGAATTCCCGAACTGATAGAAAAACTCCCCTTAAAAAGTGACTTGGAATTGAGATAATGCTAAATGGTCATTAAAGATGTTTAAATGTCATTGTCTACTGTCTTTAGTGTGCCATTACATAGCCTTGGGATCCTTTCAAATAACAATCAATAGGGAATGAATAAGTCTCACCACTTGAAAGTAACTAAGTAAGGAAGCCAACAGAATAATCTGGCTTTACTGGATTGATTCAAGAAGAGAGACAATATCCACCCCTTCTCTCCTCGTTCTCCCTCCCCCTATCCAGCCCACACCCCTGCAAAAAAGAAAGAGGAGAAAAAAAGGGAAGAAAGAAATCTAGAGATCCCAGGCATAATTTGTACCGAGGGGAAAACTTCACACTATGGGATAGCCATGGAAACAGACTTACGACTTTTACTTTGAAAATAAAAGAATGACAATGAAATTTGTGTGAGGTCTGTGTGAATCCAGTCCCAGATGTTTACAATGCTATAGTAGTATGTCTCTGCAATATGAGAGGTTTCAGAAGAAACAGTACAACAGGACACCACAAAAGCAGTGCCTACGCTATTGACAATGCAGACGTGAGCATCATGTTACCAAGAGAGAAGGCAGGCAGAAGACAAATAGCAGCAGTGGTGCCTGAAAAGCTGACTTCATGGACTGCAATCAGTCAAATCACCATGAGGGGACCCCCCCCCCCCCCACACACACACAAATCAAAACCAGAAAAATATTGTTCGCGCATATCTAGAGGTGGTACGGTAAAGGGATGGGGGAGGGGAGGGAGCGGGATTGACTTTTCTTTCTTAGAGTTCCCATAAAGCCCCTATAATCGACAGCGAGTAATTATTTTCAGCTTGAGGAGCTTGTCCCCAAACCCTTAACAAGATTGCCAGCGAAATGAAACAAAAGGTGTTTACTGGAGCCATTTCCAGAAGGAAGGAAAAAGAGATCTCGGGATGAGGTGGGGCAGGGCGGTGGAGGCGGAAAGGGGCATCTTTGCCGGGCAACAACTCTCGGGCGCCCTGCGAGGTTCGGGCGAGTGACAGGCTAGAGAGAAGGATGGATAGCGTGGCAGGGATGGGGGTGTGTGGAGGGAGCGCGCCTAGGGGAGGGGATGCGACAGCACAATGTACACACGGGAGGGGGGGGTGATTTAGTGTGAAAGTATTCCACTTAATCATTTTACAGGGGTTGGGGACGTAAATATTTAGCTGGCCACATCTGGAACAGATTTTCCCCCCCGTGTGGGGTGGGGGTGGATAACTGGAAGGAGGGGAGCTCGCGTGTGTTACTTACTGTACGGGCAGTTCTCCTTCTTGGTCCCGCTGACCTTCCCGTTCTTCTCAATCTTGAGAAAGTACTTGGTGAAAGAGAATAGCTTTCTCCAGCGGACGTCTCCTTGGAGGTGATTGTAGCTCCGAACGTGCCTTCCCGCACTGGAAGAAGAGGAGAAGGAGGAGGAGGAAGAGTTGGTGGCCTCTGGTGACACCATGTCCCCACCAAGGGCTTGACAGGTGACAGGGACGGAAGACACCAAGAACAGCAGCAAGAAGCAGCAGCAGCCGCCGGGCAGGTGGGGAGAGGCGGAGGCACAATGTGTCAGTATCCATTTCCACATTGTACTGAAACTCTCGGCACTGGAAATTGTCTCATCAGAAGGAACATACTGGAAGGGTAAGACCTGGAGCGAGGCGAGGAGAGAGCCGGAGCTGGTGGCTGCTGGTTAGCTCCCTCTGGGCGCGGATCTGGCCAGAAGCGAGTGCACCAACATCCATAACTCCTCGGAAAAGCCGGCTGCCTCTCCTCGCTCCTTCCTCGGATCCGCTGCCCGCGCCTCTCGCCTCTCCGGGTGAACGGTGGACGTGGGTGGCCGCAGCAGCAGGAGCTGGTGGTGGCGGTGGCGACGTGGGTCACCAGCGCTCTTCGTTCCCCCAGGAGTTACTTTGTTCTCTTCTTCACTCCTTTCTTCACCATGTTAGATGCAAAAAAAAAAAAGGTCTGAAAAACAGATGACAGCACGGTGAACAAAACCCAAAAGGGGTGGGATGGGGGATCGGGGGCGATATCCGCGCCCCTCGGCGGCGGGCACCTTCGGGTCCCTCTCCGCGGGGCTCCAGCCCGTGAGCCACTTCTCGAAGTGCGTCCCTTTGGAGTTGTCACAACTGGAGGCAGCTGCCCTGTCGCTGTTGTTTTCTTCCCCCTCTCCCTCTCTCTTTTGGTGGTGCCTGTTGGTTTAAAGCCTCCCGAAAGTCACTTTTTGTTTGGGGGGACGGCGGCTGGTGTTTTGTTTGGCCCTATCCCCCACCCCACCCCCCCTTCCTCTGGAAAGCCCGCTTGTAAACAGGTTGAAGCCTGGAGTCTAAATGTCAGTGATTCTAAGCCAGAGGTGGGCTCTGCCTCTGCTGGTCAAACCTCATTTGCAGGGGTGGAGAAGCGGGGGGAGGGGGTCAAACGGCGGTGGGACATCTGAAACCCTCGGCTGCTGGGAACGCCGGGGAGAGGGAGGGGGG